>NW_025319132.1:0-217469 GCF_017639315.1 Drosophila ananassae
GGATCACCTCCTGAGTCGATATGAGCATGTCCGTCTGTCTGTTTCTACGCAAACTAGTCTCTCAGTTTTAGAGCTATCGAGTTGAAACTTTGCACACATCCTTCTTTCCCTTGCAGGCAGTATATAAGTCGGAACGGCCGGGATCGGTCGACTATATCCTATAGCTGCCATATAACTGATTGATCGGAAATGCCATAACTTTGGTGTTTTTTAAGTTAGAGGGTTGGGTCTTTCCACACATGTTATGTTTGGCCAACATATCTTATGTACAAAATTTCATAAGGATCGACCGACTATATCCTATAGCTGTCATAGAACGATCGAAATTGGCATAACTTTGGTGTTTTTTAAGTTAGAAAGATTGGTACAGATTCTATTTTGGGGACAATCTGATCTGCCAATTTTCATAAGGATCGGCCGACTATAAACGATCCGCTATATATCTAATAAAATAAGATGGGTGGCGCCACCTAGCGGACTGCGACTGAACTGCAAGGGTATGTCAACTTCGGCTCCGCCCGAAGTTAGCTTTCCTTTCTTGTTCATTATATTATTTTCGTTTAAACGTTATAAAAGGGTATAATTAAAAGATACCTTTTCTTTCTGTGAGTTAGAAGATTACAACTATAAGATTACAACGATAGTAAATATAAAAATGAATTAAAACTAAATATGAAAGAATATAATTAAATTAAAAAGGCATTAAAACTATTGCATTACAATGGCATAATTAATTTCAAAAAGTAAATAAAATTCAAATTCCTATTCTTAACGTAGGAAAATAATGGCAAATTTTTCGAAAATAAATTTAACCTTAGTAAATATGTTCCTAGACATTAAAAATCAATATAATAATTTTCCTAAGCAATTGTTTTTATTTTTATCCACTAGGGTTTTTGGAATTACACAGGCCGACAATTTGCAACTTTTTTTTCCTCCACAAAAACTCGACTCAGAAAAACTCGAAATAATTTTATTGACTTTGTTTTAGGTGGTTAAACAATATCTTCGTCAATTAAATTGGAGTTTTTAATCTCATATTTTCAAAAAGTCATGGCTATCTACCATTTCTGTACAGCTTTACTAAACAAGCTGAACCTGCAATAGATACGTTTTGAACATAGAAACAGTTTTACATTTTATTTATTTATTTATTTTATTTATTTTATTTATTTTATTTATTTTATTTATTTTATTTATTTTATTTATTTTATTTATTTTATTTATTTTATTTATTTTGTTTGTTTATAATATTTCTTTAGCACTATTATATTTTTAAGGTTTATTCATTTTTTCAAATTTTCACTTCATTGTTCGCTGTGCATATCACTCTCAAAATTTTTGTATAACCAAAATAATATTCCTTTTTCGCTTTTAGACTTCTTTCTTTATATTTTTAATACGTTTTTCTTTATATATAAGTAATATATCTTTATATATAAGTGTATATATAAGTAATATAAATATATAGGTGAAAGAATTTAGATTTCATTAAATAATGATAACTTTGCGATATTGTTCTATTTTAATTAATTATTATAAACATCTCTAGCTATTCCTGACCTTGAGCTCAACGGCGGCGAACATCGGTGAGTGAATTTCACTAAATTAAATTTTAATAGATTTGCGACGCAAACAGTAAATTTTAGCAAGGCATGAATTGAAGACAAATGAAGACAAACTTTTGAATCTGACCAATATATACTGCGGTCGATCGGTAATTTTATAATAGGCTAGGTCTGCGAGAAGGTGAGTGGCACATAACTCGGAGGACGGGGGAGCGTGTTTGTCTTGAGCGGCACTACTTTGGACTTTGCAATCAACAACGAGACTTTAATACCTTTTGCAGATTCGCAACGAATATAGACGCAGGATCCATAGGCTCTCATCGATGCGTCAGAAAAAGCATGAATTTGAATTGGTGACATCGGCTCACTCATCAAAAATCTCGGTATTGAGATATCTTTTAACTGTGACAAGGCAAGCTGAATTTTGTTCCACGCAGTTTCCAAGTGAAGTGGAATCGACTCATCCCAATCTAGCTTATTAAGCCAAAGTTCCTGCAACAGGATCTTTCCTTTAATAAGGATCGGGGCTTAATAAGCCAAGGGGGTCGAAAAGCTTTGATGTCAAACATAAGGAGGCTGACTTAACAAACACAAACTTTTGCGTTACAGCAAGGCGAGCAAACGGACTGCACTCTGGTGAAGGATCAAACCGGGGACTCGTTGGCCACTTATATTCCGGCTCCGTTAAAAATGATGAACCTGTAAACCAGATCGATTTCACTCTTGACACGAAACTTCAAATAGCCATGCTGGAACCACAATACGTATCACATAGGATTGCGAATCAAATGTCGTAGATATCGCCAAGGTCGGGTGGCTTAAGAATAGGGTATAATGAACATCTAATACCCTACAACTGATCAGAGTCATTCTCTCTCTCTCTCTCTTTCTTCTGAGCCTGTTTGCCTTTTAGGTGATTTGTTTCGCTAGTTTTCTTTTGGATTTGATTCGTTAGGACGATCATCCGGGATTTTTTTTACTAATTTGCATTTAGTTAGTGTACTTAAATTTATTTTGATGATGTGATGATACGTGAAAATAACCACCCCCATCCGTCGAGCTTAGACTAAGATCACAAGAAGTGAATGGTTTTGGAAGTTTCGAGAACAAATTCAGGAAGTGGATTTCGATATGGACATTTGGGACTTGATCAATGTTAGACGGCAGTCAGAACACGAACCATTCGAAGAATACCAGTTCGCTGAGAAGATTCCCATATCCAAACAATCTACCGTACGAATTCTTATCAGAAATGCAAAGATATCGTTACGTTACGGGTTGATGCATTTAGGTTTTAACACCATTGCTAGATTACGGGAAGAGATTCGAACTCACGAGCAATTTCAAAAGCACGTCAAGGCCCAATCCTTGAAACCGATGATATCAAATCGTTCCGTTTCAGAATTATTTGGCACTTCAGCAGATGAACTAGAAATGGAAGTAGACGAAATCCGTAAGAGGAAGATGGTTTGCTGGAATTGTCAGAAGCCAGGTCATAGGTTCGACGATTGTATGGAGGTTCGATCAGTATTTTGTTATGGTTGCGGAGCCAAAGATGTTTATAAAACCGACAGCGGGATGCGCAGAACACCACCTATCTGACGCATCCTTAAAATCCAAACCAATAGTTTTTTTTTTTTTAATTAAACTTTGCTTTTATTTATTGGATCTGTGTGGAGATTAGATCTCCCACACACCAAGACAGGTGGCAAGAGGGGCAACAGCGGGGGGTGGACATGCAAGTCAGCACTGCACGTGCCAGTCGGACGTGCCAGCGCTGCGGTGTTTAGAGATACGGAAGAAGAGAAAGGTATCAAGGGAGAAATGCGTCGAGCACAGACGGCATGCGGGGGCAGCAGACACAGACGGCATGCGGGGGCAGCAGCGGGGGCAAGAGGAACCAGCACGGCGTCGCGCACGGAAGAGGGCGAAAGAGGAGTCACCGTGGAACGTAACGGTGCCGGCCGGGCCTCCGCGGCCGCGCTCGAAGGTCATAGGAAACAGCGGGGACGGCGGGGGACGAAGCGGCCGGCGACCGCGCAGCTGTGTTTACAAAATGCACAAAAACACAGAAATGCATTTGAATGTCCAGGGAGGGATCGCGGGGTATCGGATCGGAGACCCGAACGGGGCAATCGGGGGGGAACAATAAAGAAAGCCCGCCGATAGAAAGACGGCGGGCTTGGAGAAAGCTAACGGAGAAAGTGAAGGAGCGGAGGATTAACGGCAGGAAGTGGATTCGCAAGGATTAACGGGCGCCTCTGGCACTATATAAGGAGGGCCCCTGGAGCGAATCGAGGCCGAGTCTTCTAGGGAAGCTGGGAGAGTGAGTGAAAGACCCCCCGTGGGTAAGTCTGCCATTCAAGTTGGAAAGCTTCCTTGAAGAGTTAGGAGTACAGGCTGAAGGACCCCCCGTGGGTAAGTCCGACAGTCTTCAGTGCGGGCTATTAAAGCGAGTGAGCAAGGATATACGAAAATAGCTTAAGGACCCCCTGTGGGTAAGTCCGGCGGCGGTACGCGCATCGAATCGAGCAAGGAGTCAGGGGAAAAGGATCAAGGATCCGCGGCAAAGCTGAGGCCCAAGGGTAAAAGAGTCGGGTGGAGTTATTCCCGGACACGACAGGTATCCTGGTGTAGTGGCGGCAACGACGGATCAGCCTGGCGTACGCCTTGTCTGCTCCTGACCGTTCGATCCTGGTGTGATCCTGTAACGCGAGGGATAGCCAACCCGGGAACTCAAGCCCACTAGTGAAACCAGGCAGGGACACCCCGGGAAGTTAAGAGAATCCTGATCCAGGCGCTGGAGCGTATGCACAGCGATCCACCTGGAGTCAAAGGAGACGCGACGCCCAAACCTCTGGCCTACCATAGATCCTGCGGGGCGTAGGCACGCATGTGTTTGGAGGCGAGTGGCGAACGCGACCGGGGGCGTGTCCTGAAGGGTAGGAAGGCCCTTCGTGCCCTGATCCGGCCGCTAAGCAGCGAGGAGCGTATCCTGCCCGGCGTTTGCCTGGGAGGTGAGCCACTCGGTCTGTTAACACGGATTAGGTGCCGGCCACGGCGAAAGGGCAAATCCAGGCAAGCCAAAGGTTCCGAGTCCACGGCACCCCAAGCGGCAACAGGAGAGCAGCGACGACGAGGGATCAGCGGCAGCAGCATAGCAGCGACGACGAGGGAGCAGCGGCAACCCGCAACCGCAGGCCCCGCAACCAGAGTCCGTGAGTCCAAACGAAGGGAACCGAGAGCCGTTTCGGCGTCAGGCACCAAGACCGCACGACCTGCCGGGCGCAGGCTTTGGGAGGGCGTGCGTATTGGCACCAACCCGGAGCGGGGATCGGGGATCGACGGGAGGACGAGCGGTCCGGTGAGATTCTCTTTATTGCTGTGTAAATTAATTACAATAAAGGGGATTTATTTGAAAAGAAGCAATACCGTGTTATTTCTGGGCTCGGGCAATCACGTCGAATCAATAAATTCGGTGGAACGTACCCTCAACCTCTGTGAGCTAGCCGCGGCGTTTGTTGCGAGCAAAACATAGCAAAGACAGTTCGTTACACCTGGCGCCCAAACTACGTGATTGCTTTAGAGTCTAGGAGTAACACTGCTTCAAGATGGGGAGGAAAAACTGGATCTACGCGCTTCGCAAAGAAGAGTTGTGCGAAGTGTGCAGAGAGCTCGGTCTCGCAGCGGATGGAACCGTGGAGAGCATGAGGGCACTGGTGGCAAGGTGGGCCGAAGAAAGAAAGGAGGATGAAGTGATGGTGGTCGCGCGGGGATTCGAGGAGAAGTTCGCGCAGAGGACCACGCCGAGGCAGAGAGCGGTGAGCGAATCGGAAAAGCTCATCCAAAGTCTGGCAGTGCCGGAAATGAAGAGCATGAGGAGCATGGAGCCACAAGCGCGGAAGCCAGTCCCGTTACAGGTGGACTATGCGAAGGTGGCGAGACAAGTCCGAGAGTGGTCGTTCCGATTCGACGGAACAGGGGATCCTCTCGAGTTCGTGGACCGAGTAGCATGGTCTGCCAAAACATACGGGATGGATATAAACACAATCCCGCGAGCGATGCCCGAACTGGAGCGCAAAAATGGTTCCTAATGAACGACGAGGAGTGGCTCACATGGAAGGAGTTCAGAAGGAGCTTCTAGGCCTTTTTCCTGCCAAAAGAATACTTCGAGAAATTGGCAGACCAGGTAAAGCAGAGGAAGCAACAGCGAGGAGAGCCTTTCAAAGAGTACATGGTGGACCTTCAGGCGCTGATGAAGCCGTTAGGAAAGTCCACAAAGGAGGTCATCGATAGGCTCGTGGAGAACTGCATGCCACGCATGAAGATGTTCATGAGACCCTACGCATGTGCATCACTTGAGGAGGTCATGGGTCTAGCCGAAGAATTCGAAGAGCTGGCTTTGGAGGAGGAGGTCTTCAATAGACAGTCCCCAGCGGTTGACAGAAGATGGCCAAAGGAGGAGTTGCACCATAAACCACAGGAGCAACAGAGCCATCCAGGACAGGGATGGGGGCAGAGATGGCAGCCGGAGGAGCATCGCCAAATGCCACAGCAACAGCAGCCGAGCCAGCAATGGGCAGGCACAAGGCAACAACAGCCGAACCAACAATGGGCAGCAAACCAAATCCAAAGGCAGCCGAATATGCAGCGGGCAGCGACGCCTAGACAGGGACACGTAGAAAACCCAGCACAGGCATGCAACAGATGCGAAGGCATGGGCCATTGGGCCAGCGGGTGCAGAAACCCCAGAATTTTGTTCTGCAGGATGTGCGGCGCAGTGGGGGTGAGAAGCACGGAATGCTGCCAGAGAGCGGGAAACGTGCAGCGATCCCAGCCATAGAGAGGAAGGCGGAGATCGCGAGGTGCTGCCTCTCAGAGATAGTTGGAGGATTAACCGGAGACGATCAGCAATTGGCGGCGGTCATCAAGGTCGGAGGAGCAGAAGTGAGGGCCATGGTGGACACCGGGGCAACGGCTAGCTTCATTTCAGAAAAGCTAGCAGAGGACCCGGGAATCGCCGGAGAACGGAAAGCGACAAGGAGACTAGTAAAGTTGGCCAACGGGAGCCACATAGAAACTCAAAGGGTACTCCTAACAACTGTAAGCTTTGGCAACAAGAAAAAGGATATGAATATGATAGTGTTGCCAGGCATGGGAGACAGCGCGGTGCTTGGATGGGATTTCCTCGCAGAATTCGGCACAACAATCAACTGCGCAGGCCACCAAGTCACGATCCCGAAGAGAGAGAGGTGGAGCGGATGCCTGGAGGATAGGCTGTCCATAGCGATAGCGGGACCCTCGGAGGAATGGGATCGCGAGCGGGACAAAAGGTTCATCGAAGAAGAGCTGGCGGCGTTCAGGAATCAGAAGGGTTGTTCAAACATAACCCAGCATAAAATCACGATGAAGGACTAAGATACTACCCAAAGAACCCCAAAATATAGGGGGAAATCAATGAAAAGGTGGAAGAACTGCTGGAGAAGGGATGCATCGAACCGTCAAACAGCGCCTACAGCTCTCCCATTGTCATGGTGAAGAAGAAGACGGGCCAGTGGAGGATGTGCGTAGACTTTCGGCAGATAAACGCAAAGTCAGTGAAGGATGCGTACCCCATGCCCAGAATAAACTTCATTTTGGAGCAATTGAGGGAGGCAAAATTTTTCAGCAGCCTCGACCTGAAGGACGGCTATTGGCAAATCCCACTGGAGGAAGAGAGCCGGAAATACACGGCCTTTACGGTACCAGGGAAAGGTCTGTACCAGTGGAAGGTGATGCCGTTCGGGCTACACTCGGCTTCGGCAACTTTTCAAAGGGCTCTAGACCAGGTCATAGGCCCGGACATGGCTCCCCACGCATTCGCGTACCAGGACGATATAATAGTGATCGGGCGCACGAGGGAGGAGCACATGGCAAATTTAAGGGAAGTTTTCCGAAGACTGAAGGCGGCGAACCTAAGGATAAACACAGAGAAGTGCCATTTCTTCAGGGAAGAGCTTTTGTACCTAGGCCATCGGATAACGAGTCACGGAATTGGTATGGACCCGGGAAAAGTCGCAGCGATCACGGAATTGGAACCACCAACGAACGTGAAAGGGGTACGGCAGTTCATAGGAATGGCGTCGTGGTATCGACGGTTCGTTCCCGATTTCGCGGGGGTCGCAAAACCCTTGAACGATCTCCTGCGAAAGGGAACAAAGTGGGAGTGGACGTCGAGACAGCAAGAAGCGTTCGAAAAGTTAAAGTCGCGGTTAGCAGAGGATCCAGTGCTGGCATGCCCCGACTTCACGAAGAAGTTTGTACTGCAAACGGACGCCAGCGATTACGGCGTAGGCGCAGTGCTGACGCAGGACACGGATGAGGGCGAGCGAGTGGTCACTTACGCCAGCCGAACGCTAATAGGCACGGAGAAGAACTACTCGGTAACAGAGAAAGAGTGTCTTGCAATAATCTGGGCAATTCGGCAAATGAGGCCATACCTGGAGGGATACCAGTTCGACGTGATAACGGATCACATGGCGCTGAAGTGGTTAAACAACATAGAGAGCCCACTTGGAAGGATCGCGAGATGGGTTTTCGAGCTGCAGCAATACGATTACGTAATCAGCTATAGGAAAGGCAAGCTGAACGTAGTCGCGGATGCACTTTCCCGCCAGCCGATCGTGGAGAAGCTGAGTGCCACAGCAACGGAAGACGCGGAATGCGTTTGGGTTGGCTCGCTGAAGAAGAAACTAAAAGAAAACCCACAGAAGTATCCGGAATACGTCGAGGAGGCAGGCCTGATTTACCGACATGTTCCACACAGAGCCGGAAGCGAGGAAGTGGCATCGTGGAAATTATGTGTGCCAATGTACATGAGGCAACAGGTGCTGAAGGAGAACCACGACGCACCAACAGCAGGACATTTAGGCGGAAGGAAAACAATTGCGAAGGTAGCAGCAAGGTACTTCTGGCCAGGGATGCAGAGGGACGTGAGGAAATACGTCGGGAAATGCGAGACATGCCTGCGCTATAAACCGAGCCAGATGCAGGCCGCGGGGAAGATGTTAACACAGGTCCCAGAGGAGCCGTGGGCGACGGTATGTGCAGACTTCGTGGGACCGTTGCCGAGGTCCAAGCATGGGAACACCATGCTACTAGTGATGATCGATCGGTTCTCAAAATGGACAGAAATGGTCCCAATGCGGAAAGCCACAACAGAGACGCTGCAGAAGGCACTTCGTGAAAGGATCATCGCCAGGTACGGGGTGCCAAAGGTAATGGTGACGGACAATGGTGTTCAATTTACCAGCCGGAGCTTCAAAAAATTCCTCGAGGAGCTCGGAGTTCGCCACCAGTTCACTGCACCATACACGCCTCAGGAAAACCCGACGGAAAGGGCAAACCGGACGGTGAAGACGATGATCGCAGTTTGCAGGACAAGACCAAAGGACGTGGGACGAGCACAGGCCAGAATTGATGCTGGCGGTGAACTCGAGCGTGTCGGACTCCACGGGATACTCTCCGTGTTTCATCACCCAAGGCAGAGAGCCAAGAATGCCGAAAGCAATTTTCGACCAGGGGGCATTGGGGACAGGAGAAGCCCAAGCCACTCCCTCAGAAAATGCGGAAAAATTAAAAGAAGGTTTCGAGCTGGTGCGGAGAAACATGGAGCGCGCGGCGCAGGAGCAAGCTCGGCACTACAATCTGAGGAGGCGGGAGTGGAGCCCGAAGATCGGCGACAGTGTGGGCGAAAGAACACCATCTATCTAAAGCGGCCGAAGGTTTTGCGGCGAAGCTAGCGCCGAGATACGACGGGCCATATGCAGTAACAAATTTCATTTCGCCGGTGATCGCCGTGCTACGTCACGGGATCACAAAGGAAGAGAGGAGAGCCCACATAAGCGAGCTAAAAGCCCAGGCGGAGGAATCGGCACCGAAGGCGTAGGATAGAAGTAAAAGGAGAGGGTACGATCACCAATAGGGAAAAAAACCGCAAAACACATATACAACCACGGATCTTTGGCGGTCCATAAATGCACCGGTAAATCATAGTTGATGAGTGTCACCAACCTAGTTAGCTACGGGATTGTTAATAACTGTCAGACGAATGCGTCCCGAAAGAGCAGTCCATAAATGATGCACCAAAAGAACCGCAAGAACGGATCTGTACCAGGCGGCGGGCCTATAAAAGGCAGCAGCGGACACGGGCCGGCCTTTTTCTACTAGTATAACATGGAAGCTAAGCAGTCATCCCAGCCGTCATCCCACGCCTCGCCAGTCGTCTCGTCGGATGAGAGCGACCTGGAGATCCTGGACTTGCCAGGTTGGGACGTCCGGCGGCTCCAGTCAACGAGGAGGGTCCTCCGGGTGATGGCCCGGGGGGCCAATGGAGTCACGGCGATCCCGGTGGGAAAGGCCAGGACGGAGGAGGAGGACCACCGGCCGAGCCAGAACCTACAGGCGATGAGAAGGAGACGGAGGAGGAGCCAGGTCCGGCGGAAGGCGGGCGCTACCCTGGCGCTGGCAAGGGCCAGGAATAGGCTGGCGGAGGAGATGGCCCGGGAGGCGACCCACCGGTGGAGAACGGAAGCAGCGGCAGGGCGTGCCGCAATGCTCCAAGGAGCGGCGCGCCGGAGGTGCCGGCAGAACAGGGCCACCCGGCGGGGCCGTTGGGCCAGGAAGGAGGCGCAGGACGCGCGGATAAGGAGGATGACGGGGCCACGGGAGTGGCCAAGCCGGAAGTGGCAGCCGGCGAGGCCACCCACCCCGCACCCGCAGGAGCGGAAGGAGGAGAAGACAGAGGAGGAGCCGTGGACGAGAGGTCCATGGGTGTGGCCAGCCCCGAAGGTGAGGCCGGGGCTGGAGAGGCAAGTCTCCTGCCCGGAGAAGAGCCCGCCGAGGCCGGTGCTCCAAAGGGCCGAGTCGACAGGAGATGGAGGAGCAGTGCCCGAGCAGAACTGACCGCCGGAGCTAAAGAGGAAGGTGGAGGAAGAGGCCCGAAGGAGGAAGGAAAAGCCGGGCAGGTGGAGCACAATCTGGAAGATCGGGCCAGAAAGTTTTCGGGTGCGCGGCGGCCAGAACGGGATACGCGTCACCCGGAAGCTATAGAATAATAGAAAAAAAAAACAGAAAAATAAGGAATAATAAAATATAGATCGCAAAACGAAACACTCAAGGAAAAAATGGGGGGAAGGGAAAGTCTAAAGGACAAAAAAAAAAAATAAAAAAAAATAAAAAATACATACATATTTAAAAAAAAAATGAAAAGAAAAAAAATTCAAAAAAAAAAACAAAAAAAAAATATATATATTTAAAAAAAATATAAAATAAGAAAAATATTTAAAAAAAAAAAGGAAAATGAAATGAAAAAATATTAGAAAAAATGAAAATGAAATGAAAAAACATTAGAAATAAAAAAAAAAAGAAACAAGGGAAAATAGATATATATATTAAAGATATATAGAAGATGAAAAAAATATTAAAAAAAAAAGAAAATATAAAATATATAAGAGTACATATATATAACTATATATACAAAAAAAAGGAAAAAAAGCGGTACTCGCAACAAAATAGGGAAATGGAAGGGGAACGACCCTAAAGTCACCCGAAGAAGGGGGGAAGTGGATAAGGGTATCCACACACAAAAATATCCACACGCAAAAGGAGAAAAAAAAAAATCAAAAAACAAAAAATTTTGCAAAACAACAACAAACATGAAGCTGGAACCACAAAGCTTCTGTCGTTCCCGAAGAAGGGGGGAAGTTTGAGGAGATTAGATCTCCCACACACCAAGACAGGTGGCAAGAGGGGCAACAGCGGGGGGGGAACATGCAAGTCAGCACTGCAGCGTCGGATGGGCCAGCGCTGCTGTGTTTAGGAATACGGAAGAAGAGAAAGGTATCAAGGGAGAAATGCGTCGAGCACAGACGGCATGCGGGGGCAGCAGCGGGGGCAAGAGGAACCAGCACGGCGTCGCGCACGGAAGAGGGCGAAAGAGGAGTCACCGTGGAACGTAACGGTGCCGGCCGGGCCTCCGCGGCCGCGCTCGAAGGTCATAGGAAACAGCGGGGACGGCGGGGGACGAAGCGGCCGGCGACCGCGCAGCTGTGTTTACAAAATGCACAAAAACACAGAAATGCATTTGAATGTCCAGGGGGGGATCGCGGGGAATCGGGACGAAGTCCGATGACCGGCACAAAATAATGCGGATCGGAGACCCGAACGGGGGAACAATAAAGAAAGCCCGCCGATAGAAAGACGGCGGGCTTGGAGAAAGCTAACGGAGAAAGTGAAGGAGCGGAGGATTAACGGCAGGAAGTGGATTCGCAAGGATTAACGGGCGCCTCTGGCACTATATAAGGAGGGCCCCTGGAGCGAATCGATTGAGCCTTTTCAATGACTTATTCCCTGTTTCCAAAATAACAAAAAAGGGAATTATCTGTTTCACAGCGTTATAAAATGTTTATGTATTCGCATATGAAATGGAGTGCCAGAAAGCTCCGATTTAGAATGCGTATGCACTGAGATAGAGAGTACAAGTGGGCCCGCATTTTAGCATATAGAAGGACCAGAAACTTTCGTCCTCTACTCCTCAGTCATTGTAGTTCGACATATGACCAACACGCTCCGTTCAGGGTATTATGTTCGGACTACAATGGTCTCTACCACATCTTGTCACTTTGCTCTACTAACAATCTTAAATCGCTTATATTAACCGCCTTATCTGTGCAACACTCTTCCTCGTGATATATTTCTCCTAATCCTCGCTTATCTATCTCGGATCTATTCCCCCGATTCGAGCCGTACGTTACGCGGCAGCGTCCCTCGGTCGGTTGGACGGGAGGTGGGCTATACGTATGCAGTGCGAACCGCGCATTATGTAAGAATTTTACAATCACACTCACCTCAAAATTGGTAAATCTATCGTCGAAAGCGCTCCCCGAGCGCTTCGACCCGAGTTTGGCCAATTTTTCTTATTTTTTCTTGTACCATATATATTGCTAAAGGCTCGTAATAGGCTTTAGCCATCAGCAAATACTAAAACACAAAATTTGCTCAGTAAAATAACTTATACTACTTAAACTAGTACCTAGCACCTAGGCCGTCAACAGAGGTTCAGAACCCACCTTCGTCGTCAAGAACAGGAGAGAGGTTCTTGACATTACATTACGCAAAAGCATACCACAGGGCCTGCCCAAGAAAAGAATACGTAGCAGCAGATCGAAGAAGCCTCCATGGTGGACCTCGTCGTTAGCCCCCTTCAAGAAAAATGCACGTAGTGCCTTTAACCACGCGCACCGTACCAACACAGACGAGGCGTGGGAGGCCTATAAAGCTGAACTCAGGCGGTATAACAAGGAATTGCGAAAGGCAAAGAGGGTTGCCTGGGCCAATTTCTGCACCAACATCCAGGAGACATCAGAGGCCGCCCGTCTAAAAAGATTCTCTCTACTACAGCCCCCATCGTAGGTTATATTAGGAACACGGATGGGCGGTGGACAACCTCAAGCCAGGAATCCCTGGAGATCAACGCACACTTCCCGGGTTGCTCATCGGAAGGAACAACCCAGATGATGCGTAGCCAGGGCCACCAGGGCTCACTCAACTACCTTCTTAGTGACAGAAATCTTAAATGGGAAATAGATAGTTTTAAACCCTTCAAATCTCCGGGCCCAGACGGTATTCTACCGGCTCAGTTATCCAGGGCCGGCATTAACCTAAGGAAATGGATCAAGAAAATCTTCAGCACAGTCATCACTACTGGTATGGTACCAAAGGCGTGGCTGTGCAGGAAGGTTGTATTCATACGCAAGGCGGGCAAACCATCCCACTGAACCTTTAAGGACTTCAGACCTATAAGTCTTTCATCCTTCCTCCTTACTATGGAAAGACTCTTAAGTCTTCATCTTCAACTAAACATTAACCTAAGTGAGATCTCATTCTCTCGGCATGCTTACAAAAGGGGCCGATCAACAGAAACAGCCCTGGACGAAATCACTATGATCGCCGAGCGAGCGATCAACTTTAAGGAATACGCACTTGTTGCTTTTCTGGACATAGAAGGGGCCTTCAACAACATCTTGCCGTGCTCAATAATTGATGCATTGACGGGACTTGGAATAGACGACCGATCAGTTCACCTAATACGGCAGATCCTGGTCAACAGGAGTGTCGAGGCTACTCTTTGAGGCTCGACTATCCGAAGATACGTCAAGAGGAGCACCCCGCAAGGAGGTGTACTCTCACCACTACTCTGGAACGTGGCGGTTAACTGTAAGATCATTGCGTACGCGGACGATGTTGCTATTGCCTTCGTAGGGAAATTCCCACAAACGTTATGCGACCTAATGACAGGGAAGCTCGAAGTTATGTCGGCCTGGGCGCAAAGGAACGGGCTGGGAGTCATCCGTCCAAGACAGAACTCGTGCTGTTTACCAGGAAGAACAAAATACCAAATCTAAGGCTTCCGAAGCTCCTAGGGGAATCACTAGTTCTTAGTGGTAGTGCGAAGTACCTAAGGCTTTACATTAGACAGGAAACTGGACTGGAAGCTGAACACCGCAGATAGGACTAAGATAGTCAGATGGTTATACACAACGATCATCAGACCAATCTTATTTTATGGAGTTGTGGTCTGGTGGCCTGCCCTGGACAACTCCCTATGCAGGGAAAGGTTCAGGAAGACGCAGCGCATGGCGGAAGTCTGTATAACAGCCTAGCGATGCCCTAGATCTCATCCTTGACTTACTACCGGTAGAACTGATGGGGGTAAAGATAGCCACTCTGGCGGCAATAAGACTGCGAGAGGCGAATCTATGGAGCAAGAATAGTTTTGGTCATACCAGACTGGACCTGCGTCACTTCATACCTGAGGGGGGTACGGATTACTGCGTGCCCGTCGACCAACCCCACACTAATTACAAAATCATCATCCCCTCGAGGGACGAATGGGATGCTCGGACACCGGGACCGGAGGGCTCCCTTTATATCTACACAGATTGATCAAAACGGCCAGGTGGGAGGCGGTTACTTTTGTGAGCATTTGAGCCTAAAGGCCTTTAGACTCCTTTAGACTCCCTGACCACTGCAGTGTTTTCCAGGCTGAAGTAGTAGCCATTAGGGAAGCACTGGAATCCCCAGCACTCAGGGGCAATCGGGGTACAATATGCATCTTCTCAGATAGTCAGGCAGCGCTCAAGGCACTTGACGGATTCTCGTCCAACTCCAGGACAGTCAATGATTGTCGCAGATCTCTCAACGAGATGGCTGAACAGCATGACATCTACCTCATTTGTGTTCCCGGTCACAGGGACCACGAGGGAAACTGCGCCGCAGATGAGCTAGCTAGGGCAGGGACTACCAAGCCTCTCCTACCGGAGAAAGAACTTGTAGGCATTTCCTTGGCTACTTGCAGGCTAAAGTGCAGGGAGTTTTTTGACCTGGCAGCCAATAGGAAATGGAGTAATCTCCAGACCTGTAGAACCTCACGTCTGATCTGGCCGACACGCTCTCAGAAAAGATCGGCGAGACTTATTGCTCTCAGCAGACCAGACCGCAGCCTAGCGATTAGGGCAATTACTGGACACTGGCTGATAGGCGAACACGCGGCCAGGCTTGCAGTCCCCCACAATGATTTCTGCAGGAGCTGCAGGGATGAAGAGGAGGTAGAATCGGTATCGCACCTCTTATGCCACTGCCCGGCACTCGGACGCAGCAGGCTCAAACACTTCGGGTCCGAAGAACTCATCTCGGTGAAACCCTTGCTCCAGCGGCAGCACAAGGAGCCCTTGCGGCTCAAGTGGAAGTGAGGGGGTATTCTATGACCCCCTTGCATCACCGCCCTAACCTAACCTAACCTAGCTTCTCACATTACGGACTATCAGCCTAGCTTTCACGAGAAAGCTAGATGCTTCGAGATTCCTTGCAATATGGAGACCTAGCTAACCCCCACTTCCACAAAAAGCAGCTAGTGAACCTGCTGATTGGAGCAAGTTTATTCTTTTACCTGTTGACGGCTGACAATATCCAGTTAGGTCACGGGCTTCCCATTTCTCAGAATACGCGATTTGGCTGGGTGTTTTCTGGACGCGGTAGACTATTACAGGAAGCGTCGGCGCTCTGTGCTAGAGAGGACAATACACAGAAAAACCATGGCAATTATATGACTGCTTCCAAAATTATTATTGAAGGCCCACCTTAATCTTAAGTAAAATAATCATAATATGTTAAGCTGCAGCTGTTGTTATCAGCTTTTATTCTTGTTGGTTTGTTTCCCGTTTTCGCATGCGCCTTATTGTTATTTTTAGCGCATGCGCTTTGGGCAGCATTGGTAGAGCTTCTGCGCAAACTCTTAGTTATACATTTATTGTGATTTGGCATTATTTAAAGTTAGCGGCATATATTAACGTTAAACTGAACACCAAAATGAAATATTGAAAATGAATCTGAACCTCGTCTATTTATTTGGCCGCTATTATAAACTATGAAAATCCAAACATCGTTTAATAAGTTCAAAAATATCTCTAAACCATTAATTTTGAAATATTCTAAGAAAAACGAAAACCCCCCACTAAATTGTAATTGCCAATTTAAGGTCAATCAAGATTCAAAAGGTTCGGGGAGTGACATATCCACAGTACTAATTAAGCCTATGTACCATATATGCCTACAACTTCGCCACATATTTACCATGCACATTTACTAATAACCTGTTTCCCATAACGATTCGAGGATCATCCGATCTTACTCACACAAAAGTCGGAGACTAGAATAAAATGGAAAAGTTTAAACATAAAACTCCAGACTATAAGACTAATTAATTAAATACCAACCCCAAATTCAACCGCAATTTATTCAGGCTGCCACGTCCAAATCAATAACAAATTCCGGAAGACTATCCATCTCGACCAGGGACTAGATCAATAATTCTCGCCAACGACCACTTGATAAACGGTAGGTTCTAATTCTTGACTCGCACCAGATCGTTCATTGTCAAGGCAGGGCCGGAAGCACGCCATTTGGAGCGATGCTGAATACGGCTTAAATACTCCTCCTTCCATCGGGCCCAGAAAGACTGCTGCCGGAAAGGCACATGCTGCCAGCATCCATACGGTTGAAATTCAGCTTTGTATCGTCAGGCTCGATTAAACTTATTGACGGACGACAATACTGGACTACTAGGATACTGTAGCATGATTACATAAAAATAGATACATCAATAAATAACGAAAACAACTGAAGTTAGCTTCGGACGGAGCTGGAGCGAAATAAAAGCTCAGTTGCGCTCTCTTGCGAATTCGCCCCGCTTCTGTCTTTCAGTTCTGTCCTTCAGTCTTTAATCTGATTTTAGTCGCGACATGTTTTTGCGATTGCTCTCATCTGCTTTCATCTGATTACCTATATCTTTGGTACGAGTTCCCTCTTTTCGTGACAAGCTAAATATAAAGAATATTGCCACCTAGTGCCAAGACCTACTAATCAATCAAGATGCATCAGCAGGTCACAATACATGGCACCTAGTGTCATTAAGATGCATCAGCAGGTCAGAATATATGTTGGCACCTAGTGTCATCAAGATGCATCAGCAGATCAGAATATACAAGCATCAGACCTACTAGCCTATTAATAATGTAATTATAAGCATAAGCCAATACCCAACCTACTAACTCGGCACTAGTCGATGGCTCCGGAAGCAGAATCTGCGTGATCAGCGGGAATGACCGACTGACCGAGGCAAGCCGAAACCAGCCAGCGAAGCCGAAATGCGTGGGGAAAGCAGTACGTGAACAAACAACCTGAGTCAGCAGACTCAGAGGTGGGTGACCCTGGCATTAACCTTAGTTTTAGCAAGTCCAGAACTTTGGCCTTTTCTTATATTTAATGATGTATAATTTAGCATCTTATATAAGAGTTATTTTTCTGAAATAAAGACAGTTGCGAAATCAGACTCAATTATCTCGTTACTCAGTGTTGAAACTTCGGCACTTAAACTCAACCTACATCACGTGATCTTGTGTAAAACGATTCACAAGTAGGACCCGCGGCATACCAGTCTACGTCAAGTGTTGCTCCTGTGAAACGGACCACAAGTAGACCCCGCGTCATCTTATTACTTCGCGTGTTGCTCCCGTGAAACGGACCACGAGTTGATCCCGCGGCATACCAGTTTACTTCGAGTGTTGCTCCCGTGAAACGGACCGCCAGTAGACCTCGCTTTACCTAACTACTCCGAGTGTTGCTCCCGTGAAACGGACCACGAGGAGACCCCGCGGCATACCAGTCTAGCTCGAGTGTTGCTACCGTGAAACGGACCACCAGCCGACCCCGCACTAGCTAACCTACTTCGAGTGTTGCTCCCGTGAAACGGACCGCCAGTAGGATCGGCCGATAAGGAATCAGCCGAACCACCATCCCAACGGTGCTTGAGGAAAACCCTACCCAGGACTTCAAGCACGCAATAGCACTTCCAGCCTGATCGGAGCAAGCGTCTGGCCAACCCAAGCAGTCCCTTGCAGAAACCAGGTAAATTTAGTCAGACTATTTACGTTCTTTGACTACGACTCCGCTACTCCCGCGAGTTCAAGTTTGACGTAGTTGCCGCATAATGCTCTACGAACACAGTATCATTGTCGGAGCAAATTTGACCTACATAGTTAAACATTTAACCTACATTATTCTTAAATATTATTTCTGCCGCGCTCCTCGAATATTCATATATATATTCCTTTCCTGAGTTCTATTCTGCGGTCGTGTAATCCCGTTACATCATTGTTACTCTGAAGCGTTTATTCGTCACGGCGTATCGCTTTTGTTACGTCTTTTCTTCGACGTGCCTCTCTACCATAGAGTTTCAAATTGAGCTCTTCACGCTCTCACTATAGTAGACACTTGGCTGTTAAGACTGCCAAGTACCATTTTTATAGTGTCGTGGGCTCGGCTGTACTAAAGGCCGACGATTTCCAGACGCTGGTGTACAAAATTGCTGCAGTGATTAATTCGAGGCCATTAGTCCCTCTCTCTGAAAATCCTGCTGATCCGGATGTCCTGACTCCTAATCAGTTTCTGCACGGAGGGCCTCCTTCTAGTTTCAGTGAGCCAGACCTGACGAAACTCAACATAAATCGGCTAGATGCTTGACAACGCGTCGTCTTTCTTCAGCAGTGTTTCTGGTCCAGATGGAAGGAATAGTATTTAATACATAGTCTTTCGTCTGACTTTGTCGTATCCCGACGTGTTTTTGCGATTGCTCTCATCTTATTACCTACATATATCTTTGATACGAGTCTCCTCTTTTCGCGTATCATTGTCGGAGATAATTGACTTACATAGTTCATTATCCACACACTTCTTAAAAATAATATTATTCTTCAATATTACTTCTGCCATGCTCTGCGAATATTCATATATATATATTCCTGAGTGTTCAAGCATTGAACACGATAAGAATTCCAAACATAGAATGTAGGAGATCGGACCCATGTAAATAAGTGATTAACAGCATGGTTTGAAAGACGATCTCCTGCAGTCTAACCAAATATTTATGTGGTGCACTTGAAGCACTTAAGAAAGGGTCACATAGCATGTCAGCGAGCAGTCCGTTGATAAGTAGTTTTAAATAGATTTAAGATTTTCATGTATGTTTCTTGTAAGAGAATTGAAAGAAATAAAAACAGTTTTAAAAAGGAATTCATTGGAGTATCACGAATATTTACGGGGCTCCTCTTAACAATGAGTCCATTCTCCGATCGAGTAATCCCGTTATATCATTGTTACTCTGAAGCGGTTATTCGTCACATTCGTATCTCTTTTGTTACGTATTCTCTTCGACGTGCCTGATCCGAACGTGACTCTCTACCACTGAACTCTTTGAACTCTACCATTGAACTCTTCTCGCTCTCACTATAGTGGACAAATCTCAGTCTATAATGAGTCTAATTTGCACTGCTAAGAAATGCGAGTTTGGAGGATCCACCACTGTCGACTCGTATCTGTCCTGTTGGCTTGGCAATAACTGCTCACATATTGAATGTGCTGGTGGTGGGCACAATGGACGGATAAGCGATCTTATCACAAAGAAAATTGGTCTGACATGGTCTTGTATTGCATGTACAGAGATTGAGTCTGAGATGCATGTCCGATGCCACTGTGAATAATGCCAGGAGTCTCCTCTTAAACCACCTTAAGGTAGAATTATCGTAGCATATCTTCTTTCAAAATTTTAATTTCTGAATTCCACTTTGAAAAAGCACTTGATCCGTCAGCCTGGCCTGAGCACAGTATTGTTCATGAATTTTTAGCCCTCTTAAGACCCTCTTAATCCCAACTATGCCGATTCAGCTCCAAAAAACTGAGTAATAATATATTTTCTTGCTGCTACCAAAACGGTCGAAGTATTCTGGGTAAATTGAGCCAATTTTTTTACTAAGAGTGCTTCGATGTTATTGCACTTACTGAAATCTGGCTTAATTCCTCTGCCTGTGATTATAAAATTTTAGTTCCAAAGTACAATGTGTTTCGAATGGATAGGCCATCTTTAGTGCCCCCATTGCTGTTAATAATAAATACTCAGCTGAACTAATCTCTTTCCCGAATCAGTTTGGAATCGAGTTCATCGCTATAAAAAAAAAACTGTATATTTTCACCACCTTGAGGCTATTAAGTTCGTTTTATCATTAGTCAATGACTCTGATTTTGTCCTAATTATGGGTGATTTCAACCTTCCCAAAATCTCCTGGATCCCGTCTGAAGATGACAATTCCTTGCATGCCAGTTGTCACAATGACTATATTTATAAATTAATTAAAATTGCTTTTTTCCAAATTAACCCCATCCTTAACACACTTAGCAGATCTCTGACCTTATTTTCTCTATACGGATACCCTCTATGACTGTAAATCGGTCTTCACCACTATCGCACTATCCTACACTATTGGTTTCTGTGTTAATTGATGTCGCTAAAATTCATGCTAACTATAAGGCTCAGCATCGTACTAAATGTTTTTCGAAAAACGTATTACAATGCTCTTCGCAATCATTTAGCTGGAATTGACTGGGAATTTCGTTCATCTTTTAACTCTGATTCTCTTTATGATGTAATCCACAACGCATTGGACAAATTTGTTCCTGTAGTTTCATCGTCTTCATCAACGAAACCTCCTTGGTTTAATAAACACCTTTTTCGTCTTAAGAACAGGAAATCTAGAGCTTACAAAATGTTTCTTAATGTAGAGGTTTCTGGTATATAGATAAGCTAGGCCTAAGTTTTATTATTGAATACATATCGAATTATTACGTATACCCGATATTAGACTTCGTTGTGACCAGAACTCTCTGCGTAAGAACCAAAAAAAAATAACAACGTTCCCTCAAATATCACCGATTTGCCAATGTGTACATCAATCGCCGACGGGACAATCGCCAAAGGGACAATCCGCACACTGTGGTTTACAAGTTGTGTAAATTTACAAGTTGAGTAAGTTGTGTGATTAACGACCGTATATGTGTACAACAATCGCTGTTAAGGCACAGGGATCGTTTTCATTTACCAATTTACACAAACCGGTATTACTTATATATTATTAGGAAATACATAAAAACAAGAATACTAAAACAAAAAAAAAACACAAAAATGGAAGAATAAATTAAACGTGCACAAATATCATACTGTTCCCTTTGGCAAATATCAAGCAAACATTCTGTTGAATTCTTTTTACATACCACGCACTACGAAATAGAACCAATAGAAAACAACAAAACATTCCACGAACAACTTAACGTTTATTGTTGTCACATGTTCACTAACCTCTAAAAAAAAATATATTTACTAAATCACATACATTACAGTTAAAGTCGATAAATCAACAACAAAGGTGGAAGGAAACACAGTAACACTATACGAATGGCATACAACTTACACTAAACACAGGGAAGCAAGGAAAAGAGGGAACTGCGTATCGGATACAAACTATAGGTTTTCTTTTACTTTGTAATATACATACATATTACGTAATATACAGTATATTATATATAAGCTAACACCTAAAATGTCATATACTAGGTAATATTAATAAAACGCTAAGTCCAAGCACATAAGTTCTTAATAGCAACTGCAAAAGAGCTTACATAACCGCATTGAGTTCACCGTGCACCGGATGCAATATGATGCCGTGGGCCGTGGAAAGACACGTGCGCTGAGTAAGCATTGATTATGCTTGCGATTGTGGGAAAGCCAAAAGAAAGAAAACACCCAAATATTTGTCAAAGCTCACTAAAAGCTCACTTAATGGCAAGTGCATCCACCAACAACACAATGCACTTGCATTGATCAATTAGCAATGAAGACATGGACTTAAGCTACAGCAACAACATCAGGTACCAATGACATCGAGGGACGCCAGCAGCAGCAGCAACCACGACCGAGATCGCGGCAGCTATGGAGCAACGCATAGGTGTAATTATTAATTATAAGAATCATAATTGTCAGTTCCAATCCGACACTCGAATAAAAAACGTAAAAAAGTTTAATTTCTTTTTTTTTTAAATATTAAAAAAATCTTTTTAACGGGCGCCCGAGCAGGGACCTGGTGAAAAACCGCGAAAGGATACAAGTTCCGAATCTCGTTCAGATCGGTAAAAAAATCCCGACGTTCGGCTATATCTTCATTTAATTAAGAAACGAGGAGTCTTCGTAGTAGACCCACACACAGGAGGAGTCGTTACTGCGTGGGACAAAAAGGAATCAGCCGAACCTATCGTCACGATAGCACGCCGAAATGATTTTAATGTAAGCTAGTAAAGAAATATTTGAAACCAGAAAAATCCATAAAAAACTTTGAATAAAATAAGCACGAACCAAAAATGAACAGTTCAAATCGAAAATAAGAGGAAAACCTCATCAAGAAATTAAAAAATAAAATAAAATTTAAAAGTATAATATTAAAAAGGATATAAAAATTAAGTTTAAGGAAATCCCAATCAATCACACAAATTAACAACATATGCTCCAATTGAAACCTTACGAAATTTATACTAGAATTTTTTGAAAAAAAATTAAATATAATTCGTTTGACATCCGATCAACTAACCCTCATAAGACCATTAACGATCATCCATTAAAAACCTCATTAAAATGACTGAACAGGACTTGGTAGATAGGATGGGAAATCTTGGAGGACCTTTGTCCTCTGTAAGGACGAGTTCGAAAATACTGACGGAAAAAGACATTGAAGAGAAAATTAGGGACATACTTCAAGAGAACCTAGCTGGGTTGGTAAAGGAAATCATTAATCCAAACAAGGACTTTTCAAACTTTTCAGACCAAATAATTAAAAGGGAACTAGCCCACAATATTGGCGAGTTAGATAAATTACCGGACATAGTGCGGACACTATATAAGGGAACTAGCCCACAATATTGGCGAGTTAGATAAATTACCGAACATAAGACTTTTCCGGAAACAAGACCGAATATTCGTCTTCGAGGCAATATCGAAGTGTCTGACTGCACACTTTGCTGATAGGAGAGATGTTGCAGATACCCCGAATGACCAAAACAAATTTTCAACCAAATCTGTACTATTACCCAAGCCAAGTAAAAAAACCCGCAATCCCACCAAACAACAACAACCGTCTAACCCATCTAACATCTAACCCACTCAATTAAACTCAGACAAATCAACCAGGAGCGCAAGCTTTCTTTAACCCCAACCCATCTCCCAGACCCCAACCAAAGCCAACACCCATGGACGTAGACCAGTCTATTCGTTCACGCCACGTTAACTATATGAATAGACCTCAGGACAAAAATTTTGTAGGGAAACGACAAATGTTCAATATACAACCAGAGGTAGATAAGAAACAAGAATATTTTCAGTCATCGGAAGAGAATGGAATAAACGAGCTGGATGAAGAAGCTTCATTGCAAGCGGAATCCGTTCCTCCTGAAACTCTGAAATTCTTAATTGACACCGGCTCAAATCAAAATTACATTCAAGCGAAACTAGTACCAAGCCCTAAACTCAATAGTAACAACTTTACAGTAAATTCAGTAGGAGGGAATAATGAAATAAAACAACATACAATAGTTAAACATCCCAACATACCCCACTAAAATTCTTTCTATTAGATACACTGAAAACCTTCCAAAATTCTAGGTAACGACACTATGAAAAAACTAGGGGCAATACTAGATGTTAAAAATGATATTCTGCTGTTGGAAAATAATAGGAAAATTAAAATCCATCAATTAGAGGCACAAGCCGTAAACAAGATTAGACCAACAGACGAACATATGACAGAAACTCAATGAGAAATAATCAAAAAATTTACCGACACCCATAAAAACCTTTTCGCCGATCCTGAAACTAAACTAACTTACACTACCAGAGTTGTAGGTGAAATTAGAACTTCCTCCGATACCCCTGTCTACGGAAAGCACTACCCATATCCGGCATCGCTTAGACAAGAAGTAGAACAACAAATTCAAGAAATGCTGCAGGATGGCATTATTAGACCCTCTCGGTCACCCTATAATGCACTAGTTTGGGTAGTCCCAGCACTAGACTTGAAAAGTGGATTTCATCAAATACCACTTAAAGAGTCAGACATGGAAAAAACTGCAACTGCATTGCAGTGGTTATCGCGTCCAGAAAAAACCCAGCCAAATCGAGTATTCTGAGCAATGGGGAGCCCGTGACATAACTGGATTTGGCCAGCCGACAATAGGTCAAAGAATAAGCAGTCGCTGTGCAGTGACTGCCGCCAAGAGCTGATGACGCGCCAAAGTGACGGAGCGACAGCGTTGGCTTGTACACTGTTGAATTCTTTTTACGCACCACGAAATAGAACCATATTAGAGAAATAAAATCAATAAAATTATTAAAAGGAAAATGTTATACATATGTTATATATAAAAAAAAAAATAATAAGAAAAAGAAGAGAAAACAACAAAACATTCCACGAACAACTTAACGTTTATTGTTATCACATGTTCACTAACCTGTAAAAAAAAAAAAAAAACAAGAAAGGAAAGCTAACTTCGGGCGGAGCCGAAGTTTATATACCCTTGCAGTTGAGTCGCAGTCCGCTAGGTGGCGCCACGCATTTTATATTATTAGATACATAGCGGATCGTATATAGTTGGCCGATCTTTATGAAATTTGGCATATCGAATTATTTTGCCAAAAGAGGAATCTATTGATTCTTCCATCCTTCTAACTTGAAAAACAACGAAGTTATAGCGAGTTCCGATCAATTAGTTATATGGCAGCTATTGGATGTAGTCGGCCGATCCTTATGAAATTCGACAAAAGATTGTTTTTCCCAAAATAGAATCTGTACAAAATCCCATCTTTCTAACTTAAAAAACACCAAAGTTATGCCAATTTCGATCGTTCTATGACAGCTATAGGATGTAGTCGGCCGATCCTTATGAAAGTTTGTACACAAGATATTTTAGTCAAATATAACATGTGTCCCAACCCTCTAACTTAAAAAACACCAAAGTTATGGCATTTCCGATCAATCAGTTATATGGCAGCTATAGGATATAGTCGACCGATCACGGCCGTTCCGACTTATATACTGCCTGCAAAGGAAGGATGTGTGCAAAGTTTCAACTCGATAGCTTTAAAACTGAGAGACTAGTTTGCGTAGAAACAGACAGACGGACAGACGGACATGCTCATATCGACTCAGGAGGTGATCCTCATCAAGAATATATATACTTTATAGGGTCGGAGTTGTCTCCTTCACTGCGTTGCACACTTTTGACCAAAATTATAAAACCCTCTGCAAGGGTATACAAAATATTTATTAAATCATTTACATTACAGTTGTAGTCGATAACGTTCAAAAACAACAACAAAGGTGAAAGGAAACACAGTAGCACGTCACGAATGGCATACAACTTACACTAAACACAGGGAAGCAAGGAAAAGAGGGAACTGCGTATCGGATACGTAGATTATGTATAAACATATATATATATATATATAAGTAGAGAACGCGTGCATGCATAAAATTTTCTTGCACCCAAACATAGATACATATCTGCACATGGTACCACATATTATAGTACACTGAATTACGACATTAATATGCAAACAAAGCTGTGTAGTAAATAAACACAAAAAATTTATCCTATACTTATAAATTTAAAAAAAATACATATACAAATGAATATACATATATATATAATTACTATACTATACTTACATATTATTACTGTTCTGTATGCGAGGCCAGTCTATCTGAGATAAGGAAAGCGATAGAAACAAAAGAGAAAGTCCAGCTAGTTTAATTCCAAAATAATATTCCCACCAACGCTATGGATTCCGGTAACGCATCAGGGCCACTAAGTCCCACCCTTAGCAATTTATCGACTTCCACAAGCACAAGCCTGAATCTACAACAACTACTAGCCCTTGTTCATTAACTACCCACCTACGAGGGCCCACCTGACAACCCTTGATAGATAGATAGGGCGGACGAGGCGCTGAGTGTCTGCGATGTACTCCTCAGTTGGGATGACATCAAAGCAAACCTCAAGCGACTATAGTCTAGCATAAAAACGGAAAAAATGCTTGTTAGAGAGCTACATAACCTTCCGGTCGGACTCAGTATGAGAAAGCTATATTACACAGCCACTAAAATAAGAAGCGAATTAATGTCCCTGGCCAGGGAAGCAGACCCTAGTGGACACTCACTCACAGCCAAACGTGACCAGTATGACAGATTTTGCCTAAATACATTCTTAGTTGGATTAAAGGTCCCACTTAATTCAGCCATTAGGAACCAAAGACCAGAGACAATCGAGAAAGCGTACGAGTACGGACAGATCGAATTAAACTTCTCTAGAAACCTGAATAAACACCAAGAAATTCCGAAAGCTCGCTCCGGCCAAATTGCTGACCCAGCGTCTGACCGGAAGCTCGTGCATAGCCCTCAAGCACTGCCCATTGGAGTGGCCGCTATGAGTCTCACTTTTGTTAGTTCAGTTCTGTTTTTGCATTTATGAAATAAAGAGCCATCGATCCTACATTGAAACTCCGACGATCCGTCGTAAAACACTTGTTATTACAAAACTGACTGAGTCTCTAGGCCAGCAGATAAAGAGGGACAGTCATCCCTCCAACATAATCTTCCTAATTGATATTCTACGGCCAGCCGGCTAGAAGTCATCAAAGGGCCTGTTGTCCCAATCATCACCTATCCATATCTTGTTAATTGGAGTGGAATTGGTCGACGGCGGTTCATCACTTAACCACATCTTATTAATTGGCGCCCAACATCCTAAAGTAACAAATTAGGGAAACATGTATGTGAGCACCTCCAACTATATGCTTTCCTATATCTGCATTAGCTTAGCTTCAAACTAAATAAAATAAATCGCTGCCGGTATAATTTCTGCAGCTCCACTTTAATATTTTTGTGTTAACTTTGTATTAAATAAAAATTAATTAACTCATTATTTGATTGGCAATTTAATGGTAAATTATATGTGCGTTATCGCCGGTAACGAACAAATTAGTCGTGAATTTATTTAAAATTATTTTTCACTTAATATCGGCGTTTAATTCTGCCGTTTGGATATTCATAAATTGTGAATTTATTTATATAATTCATTGTGTCTCTTTGCTTAGACCCTAAATTCTTAGTATTTGCCTCGCAATACATTTTTTTATTACCCCCACTCGGCCACTGCTGGAAACCCGATCCTGCATTGTGCATTTGTGTGGCAAAATCTTATAGCGGAGGCTCAATCCCCGCATACCCTTGACCCTGTCGCTGCTTGGCAGGGCAAAGAGCAGGAATTGCGCCAAGCCATAGAGCAGTTGGCCGCCCAGGTGGCAGCGGTGGAAGTTGCACCCACACAAGTAGAGGCTCCAAAAATCAAGGTTTATGAGCCCATTTATATCAAAGACAATGTTCAATGGAATGAGCCTTTAGATGCCGTTAAATGCCTGCCCGAATTTACGGGGGCACAAGAAACATACGTCTCTTGGCGGCAAGCGGCGGAAGCCGCATATTACATTTTTAGGAATTATGTTAATAGCTCACGCCATTATCAGGCGGTAGTCATAATTAGGAGTAAGATTTGGGGATATTCTCGCTATGCTCGTTCGGCACAATATTGAATTTCGATGCGATTATAGACCGCCTCGATTTCACATATAGTGAAATGTACAAATGACAGATTCACGTCATCGAGCAGGAAATGGGTACCCTCAGACAGGGAAGCTTCACGCTTCTGCAATACTATGACGAGGTCGAGAAAAAACTCACCTTGCTTACTAATAAGGCAACTATGTCGTACGAAGCATCGGCGGCAAGAATTTTATGCGAAAAGTTCCGGGATGATGCGCTCCGCATTTTTATTTCGGGTGTAGTGTATGCATATCGTTATAGGCAATGATCACTGTACCGTAAATATTAACTAATAAGTTGTGACACTTTGTTGCAATAAATACGGAAACACTTGACTTCAGTGTAACATGATCCGCCACTTCAGCGCATAGGGCTCAAACGGTTTGTCAGCGTTCTTATGCTGTCCAGCCGTTGCCACACACGAACATACATATGCATACATGACTCCACTCATATGCTAGCTATTAAATATAAGTAATATATTGCTGACGCTCAGCCGCTGCCCTCTGCAGCAGCGCAGTCTTGTATCGTAAGTTTTAGAATAAGTAAAAATTGTAATGGAAAATCATTCGAAAAGAACCAGAGTAGCGACACGACATGTCGCTCTCTAGAAGAAACTAAATAAAATAAAACCACCAACTTATCCGAAATACGATCGACTTTAAATCTGGAAGTCTGGGATTTTACATGGCGACCGTGACATGGAGGAAGGACACTAAAGGACGATTCAGGAAACATTGACCAATGGAGTGAAAGGAAAAGGCAGCTACAAGGAAATCTGGAATTGACCAATGGAGTGAAAGGAAAAGGCAGCTACAAGGAAATCTGACACACACGGAAATATGGAATATTTTGGAATGCTACGGCATGGAAAATCTGAGTGAGTAGAGTGCGGAAATGGGACGTGGAGGTAGGAAGAACAAAATAAATAAAAGAATAGCACACATTAAGTGGCTATTATATAAAAATAATCCACCTCCATGGGCTACAGCAGTAAAATTAACTGCTGAGCTCGACTTCCTAAAGGAAAGTCTTCAAAAAAAAAGAAAAAACCCCAACCGCAACTCACTCAGAGGAGATAAAAACGATAAACACTAAAACTAAACCACCATCTCCCAAGCAATTGCCAAGGAACTATGAGGAGTGCCCGAAAGACTGCCCTGGACCACTGGAAGCCCCAGCATGCAAGTTCACTTGCATAAAGCAGAGATAGGAGAGGACGTATATTGACCTGTGCAGCCAGCACCGGCCCCGTTTAGCGCGCCAAGCTAGACCCCGGAGAAGGAAACCGACAGCGCTACAAAGAGCGCACAACAAATAAAAAACAATTTTTTTTTTGATGCACTGCGTTGCATTATTAATGTACTGCGTTACATTATAACTTTAAACGATTTTATGTAAAATTGAGCGGAACCCTTTCCGCCCAATAGCAGTATAGCCCGTAAAGCTATGCGAAAAACCAGGTAGAAAACTGTAAAACACAATTTTTTTTATTATGCATTACTAATATGAAAAAAAAAACATATAAGGAAAGATAAACCAAAAAATATATATATGTATAGACTAAATGCAAAGTAATGCAATAAGCAAGTATTCAGGAGAAATAGGTAGTTATAATTATTTACCAAGAACAATTGTATTAAAAATGGCAATAGTTGACGTAAAGTCGGTGGACTCCACCGCAAACGTTATTAATAAAGTACAGCCAAATAATATTAATTTAGAGTTAACACACACATTGTTAATAATAATTGTGGTCATAATGTGCGCAAATTGTTTTTATAAATTGTACAAATTGCACAATAAATGCCTTAAGAAAAAATATATGAGCCAGGCAAATGATCTAGACAAAATTTAAAGAGAAAAATAAATAAAATAAAACAAATATAAATAAAATGAGCTCATATAATATTAATAATAATGGAATGATAGTAATAATACAAAAATAATAATCTTATAAAATTTTATACATTCTGTACACACTTAGAATAAAGAAAAAGAAAAAGGAAGAAAATGAAAATAAATAAAGACGAATAAAAAAGAAAAATTTTATATATATATTTACAAAATATAACTATACTAAGCACTATTAAAAATACACAAGAAATGACTACAATAGAAGCCATTAGACGGGTTTATGAAAGGGATGCCTACTTCAATGAACATGTTCAACAGATAGTCCCAACGACTCCAATAGGCATCAACCAATTAGAATACCTTCTAATTGAAACCTTTCACTTAGAAAATTCTCCATTGATACATTGCTCAAAAACACAAAAAGCAATTGTACTAAGCACCATCCCCGGTATTTATGTAAAATCACTAATAGAAGAAAACGATATTTTAGGCAGAACACTTATTATGGCTGTGGCCCGAAGATAACTCGCCATATGCAAACATGCAATGGAATGAGATATATATTGAATTGAACAAAATAAAAATCGATTTTGACAAATCGTATAAATCACTCAATCAAAACAGGCCAATTCAAAAGAACACAGTTAATAAACATGTGGAAATTCTAGTTAAATGCTTTAATGAAGCACGAATACTAATACATGGCCAGAAAGAAAAATTAAATCAAGATCATTGGACGCAAGTATCAAAATTTTTGATCAGACTACGATCTAATTTAATAACAATTAAGCGAAAATTCAATTTTAATATATCAGTACCGACTATAATTAACACTTCTCTAACAGTGGAAACTGGTGAAGAGCCTGAATCAACAGAAGAAACTGATATTGACGTGAAAATAGAAGAGCAAGATTTACATAATCTTACCGTCCCAGCTGTACTAATACCAGATCTAGATAGTTCTACAGATTCTGATGATAGTTCAAGCATAAGCAACGACAATAAAATGGCACAATCAAATATAGAATTTATTAATACAGCATCCAAGCTTGTACCAGCTTTCGATGGTAAAGCTGAAAACTTAACAAGTTTTATCGATGCATTAGAAATAATAGATTCCATAAAAGGCGAGCACGAACAATTAGCGATTTCTATAATAAAAACAAAGCTAAAAGGTGTAGCCAGAAATCTAATCGGAAATGAATCAACAATTTCTGAGGTGATTTCCAAATTGAGAGGCAATGTCAAAGGCGAAACTGTGGAAGTACTGTCAGCAAAACTGATGAACCTACAGCAACGCAACAAAACTGCTAACCAATACACACAAGAGGTTGAGCATATGACAAAAGCGCTAGAAGGTGCGTACATAGCAGACGGACTATCTCTAGAGTTGGCCAGAAGCTATTCTACCAAGCATGCAGTGAAAGCAATGACTAAAAATTGCACAATCGATAAGGTAAAACTTATTATGCAAGCTGGTAGCTTCAACACCATGAATGATGCTGTGTCTAAATTTGTAAATTGTTGCACAGAAGCCACGGGACAATCAAACACTGTACTATATTACAGGAACTATCCAAATCGCGGCTCAAATCGCGGACGTGGACATTATAGAGGCAACTTTCGTGGTAATTATAACAACAATAACTACCATAATAACAACGGAAGCTACTATAATAACAATGGAGGACGCGGTCAATATAGAGGAAACTATAGAGGCCGTGGTAACTCGAGCCGAGGCAACTACAATAACAATAATAACCAACAAAATAATGTCAGAGTTGCCCAAAATATATCGGGAAACTCCCAAAACCCTTTAAATGTTCAGCAGTAAAAGACGCAAAAGTTCACACTATTAATCTCAGTCAAAATATTTTCGTTTCATTTATTCATGTAACTACTGGGAAAAAACTTGTATTTCTAATAGACACAGGTGCAGATATATCCATTTTAAAAGAAACTTCAGATACCTTTCACGACATCCAAGATAATTATATTATAGACATAAAAGGAATAAGTCAAGAAATAACAAAATCCAAAGGTCTGGTTTCTATTGAAATTCAGACGACTAAGTATATAATTCCACACGATTTTCATATCGTGACTTTTCAATTCCCTATTCCATGTGATGGAATATTAGGAATCGATTTTATAAGAAAATACAACTGTCAGTTAGACTTCAAGCCATCTGAAGACTGGCTTATAATTAGACCCAATAACTTAAAATTCCCAATTAACGTACCAATAGTTCACAGTTCTGGCAATTCAATACTTCTGCCAGCAAGATCCCAAGTTGTTCGAAAAATACAACTAAATTCAAAAGAAGACAATGTATTAATTCCAAATCAGGAAATTCAGCATGGTATTTACATTGCAAATACCATAGCAACATCAAATAACGCTTTCATAAGGCTGCTTAATACAACAAATTGTGACCAAGTGGTCAGCACAGATAATCTAAAATATGAATCACTTTCGAACTACGACGTAGTCAAAACAAATACAGAAAAAAGGGAAAAATGTGTATTATCTCAACTTTCAAAAAAATTCCCCCCACAGTTTAAGTCACAGCTTTCCAGTTTATGCACCCAATATAGCGACGTATTCGGATTGGAAACCGAACCAATAACCACAAACAATTTCTATAAACAAAAACTGAGATTAAAAGATGATGAGCCAGTGTACATAAAGAATTATCGAAGCCCTCATAGTCAGGTAAATGAAATACAAAAACAAGTAGGAAAGTTGATCTCCGAAGGGATTGTCGAACCATCCGTATCTGAATATAATAGCCCCTTGTTACTTGTTCCCAAGAAACCATACCCCGGGTCAGAAGAAAAGAAATGGCGGTTAGTGATTGACTATCGCCAGATCAATAAAAAATTACTATCTGATAAATTCCCACTACCTAGAATTGATGATATCCTAGACCAACTAGGTCGGGCAAAATATTTTTCATGCCTTGACTTAATGTCAGGATTCCATCAAATTGAACTAGAAAAAAGCTCAAGGGATATAACGTCTTTTTCAACGAGCAATGGCTCATATCGTTTCACGCGATTACCTTTTGGATTAAAAATAGCTCCTAACTCATTTCAGAGAATGATGACTATCGCATTTTCTGGACTAGAACCTTCTCAAGCATTCCTTTATATGGATGACTTAATAGTGATCGGTTGTTCCGAAAAACATATGCTTAAGAACTTGACAGATGTTTTTGAGAAATGTAGGAAATACAACCTGAAATTACATCCAGAAAAATGTTCATTCTTCATGCATGAGGTGACCTTTTTAGGCCACAAATGCACTGATAAAGGAATACTTCCTGACGATAAGAAATATGATGTCATTATGAACTACCCAGTGCCGCACGACGCGGACAGCGCTAGACGTTTTGTAGCATTTTGTAACTATTATAGACGCTTTATAAAAAACTTCGCCGACTATTCAAGGCACATAACAAGATTATGTAAAAAGAATGTCCCTTTTCAGTGGACGGATGAATGTCAAAACGCATTCCAATATTTAAAAACCAAACTTATGGAACCTACTTTGCTACAGTACCCAGATTTTACTAAAGAATTCTGTATAATCACAGATGCAAGTAAGCAAGCGTGTGGAGCGGTTTTAACTCAAAACCACAATGGTCTCCAACTTCCTATTGCATACGCATCAAGAGCTTTTACAAGTGGAGAAAGTAACAAGTGTACCACTGAGCAGGAACTAGCTGCAATTCATTGGGCAATATTACACTTTCGACCATATATTTATGGAAAACACTTTTTAATTAGAACGGACCACAGACCTCTGGTTTATTTATTCTCAATGATCAACCCAAGTTCCAAACTGACGCGTATGAGGCTCGAATTAGAAGAATATGAATTTACAGTTGAGTATTTAAAGGGAAAAGATAATCATGTAGCTGATGCGTTATCAAGAATAACCATTAAAGAGCTGCAGAATATTACCGGACATATAATGAAAGTCACTACTAGATATCAAAGTAGACAAAAATTCCGCGCGGAAAATAAAGAAATAGAATTGCCTAAGCAACCTATTGAAAAAGCTTCTAAGCCCAACGTATATGAAGTCATCAAAAATGACGAAGTACGTAAAGTAGTGACCTTGCAGATTAGAAATATGCTATGTTTGTTTAAGCATGGTAGAAAAATAATCGCAAGATATGATGTTAGCGATTTATGTACTAATGGGATTATAGACTTAGGTCAATTTTTCCAAAGGCTTGAAACGCAAGCCGGTATAAATAAAATCAGCCAACTAAAACTGGCACCGTGGGAAAATATCTTTGATCAAATATCAATTGATACTTTCAAATATATGGGCAATAAAATATTAAAATCATTAAGAGTAGCGCTACTCAACCCGGTGACCCAAATAAATAGTATAAAAGAAAAAGAAGCAATATTGTCTACATTTCATGATGATCCAATTCAAGGAGGTCATACTGGCATATCAAAAACTTTGGCCAAAGTAAAAAGACACTATTACTGGAAATCTATGTCTAAAGATATATCTGAGTACGTAAGAAAATGTCAAAAATGTCAGAAAGCGAAAACTATATCGCATACTAAGACCCCATTAACAATAACTGATACACCTATGAATGTTTTCGACAGAGTGATAGTGGACACTATTGGTCCATTACCAAAATCGGAAAATGGCAATGAATATGTAGTCACGTTAATTTGTGACTTAACCAAATATCTAGTTGCCATACCAGTTGCAAATAAAAACGCAAATACTTTCGCTAAAGCAATTTTTGAATCATTTATTCTGAAGTACGGTCCAATGAAGACGTTCATTACGGACATGGGAACAGAATACAAGAATTCAATTATAAATGACTTGTGCAAATATTTAAACATCAAAAACATAACATCTACCGCCCATCACCACCAGACAGTTGGAACAATCGAAAGAAGTCATAGAACTTTTAATGAATACATACGATCTTATATATCGGTTGATAAAACCGACTGGGATGTATGGCTTCAATATTTCGTCTTTTGTTTCAACACGACCCCCTCAATGGCACATAATTATTGTCCATATGAATTAGTATTTGGTAAAACAAATAATTTGCCAAAAGAGTTTAATAGTATAGATAATATAGAAACAATATATAACGTAGATGACTATGCTAAAGAAAGTAAATATAGACTCGAAGTAGCATATAAAAGAGCTAGAATAATGTTAGAAGAAAATAAGTATAAAAATAAAAAACTTTACGATCAGAAAGTAAAAGATATAGATATATCAGTAGGAGATAAGGTTTTACTAAGAAATGAAACGGGTCATAAGTTAGATCCTAAATATATCGGTCCTTATAAAGTAACGGAAATAGGAGACAGAGATAATATTATAATATCAAATAATAAAAATAAAAAGCAAACAGTTCATAAGGATAGATTAAAAATGTTTATTTCATAATTGTGTTTAGTATGGCCATGCATAAATACAAAAATATTTTTTTCGTCATTTCATTTTCTTTTTATGCTAATATAAAAAACTGAAAAAAAATAATAAAAAAAAATTTCACTAAAAATTATTACTATTAAAATTATTATTATTATTATAATTATTATTATCAAAATAACTTCATGTTATTACGTTATTTTTCAAAAGGAGGGAGGTGTAGTGTATGCATATCGTTATAGGCAATGATCACTGTACCGTAAATATTAACTAATAAGTTGTGACACTTTGTTGCAATAAATACGGAAACACTTGACTTCAGTGTAACATGATCCGCCACTTCAGCGCATAGGGCTCAAACGGTTTGTCAGCGTTCTTATGCTGTCCAGCCGTTGCCACACACGAACATACATATGCATACATGACTCCACTCATATGCTAGCTATTAAATATAAGTAATATATTGCTGACGCTCAGCCGCTGCCCTCTGCAGCAGCGCAGTCTTGTATCGTAAGTTTTAGAATAAGTAAAAATTGTAATGGAAAATCATTCGAAAAGAACCAGAGTAGCGACACGACATGTCGCTCTCTAGAAGAAACTAAATAAAATAAAACCACCAACTTATCCGAAATACGATCGACTTTAAATCTGGAAGTCTGGGATTTTACACGGGCCTCAAGCGCAGCGTCTCCGATGTTAAGAGAGAGATTAAGAGGTACACCTTCGCAGTATCGTTCGCAAAGAGCCTGGAAGATAGGGATAGGAAGCAAGTTCCAAAGGCGCAAGATCGCCAACAAACGTCCTATCAAGGGCACTCCCAAGTGAGTGCGTGTAAAAACCCGCACTTCACTAAACAACACAAGGCTCAGGTGGACTCCGCTCCGAGCCGTGACAGGCGTCGCGAAAACACGCCAGAGCCCATGGATGTTGACCATCAATGTCTAGGTTGCTCAAGCCATCTCAAGCGCCGGCCAAAATAGGAAGCCGGCCGGATCCGATCGATCCGATTAATTTTTTAGGGGAAAATCCCTGCTACCTGTCATCAGACGAAGAGTAGCGGGGGTGGATATGAGACTTTTAATAGATACGAGCGCGCAAAAAATTTCATCCGTCCATACGAGGGGTTGAAAGGTGTCCGCCCAGTAGAATCGCCATTCACGATACATTCGATCCATGGCGTCACCACTATCACTAAAAAGTGTTATGTTTCCCTATTTAACTTGAAGGCCACGTTCTTCAAATTACCAGATTTGTCCTTCTTTGATGCCATAATTGGTCTTGACCTGTTAAAACAGGCAGGGGCATGGCTTTGTCTAGCTTCCGGCCACCTCAAATGGGGCTCTGAAGTAGAAAAGTTAGAGTTCCAATCGTGCCCCGACGTCAATTTTACCAACATTGATTGCTCGGACGCGCCGCCTCTGGTTAAAGAGGCCTTTATCAAAATGCTTGGCAAACGAAAGAAAGACTTCGCAAACCCCAACGAGGCCCTGCCTTACAACACGTCGGTGGTAGCTACCATCAGGACGGTAAGCGAGGAGCCCATTTATGCCAATCTTTACCCATACCCAATGGGGGCTGCAGATTTTGTCAACAGCGAAATCCAAGAGTTGCTAAAAAATGGCATAATACAAAAGTTAAAGTCCCCCTACAATAACCCAATATGGGTAGTAGACAAAAAGGGCACTGACGAAGCGGGCAACCGCAAAATGCGACTCGTGTTGGACTTTCGCGAATTGAACGAGAGGACGATACCCGATCGTTATCCCATGCCAAATATCTCTATGACACTAGGGAATTTAGGAAAAGCCAAATACTTCACGACACTTGATCTGATGTCAGGCTACCACCAGATCACTCTAGCAGAGCGGGACCACGAAAAGACTTCCTTTTCCGTCTATGTTGATGATGTCATCCTTTTTTTAGAGGACGAAAACGCCCACATACGGCATGTGGATTGGGTTCTTAAGAGCCTGCTCGACGCCAACATGAGGGTGTCAGCACAAAAATCGCGTTCCTTTAAAAACGAACGTTAGTTTCTTGGGCTTTATTGCCACTAATAAAGGTACCACAACAAACCCAGAAAAAACCAAGGCCATACAGGAATTCCCCGAACCCAAAAATGTATTCGAGGTGAGATCGTTCCTTGGCCTGGCCAGTTATTACCGATGCTTCATCAAAGATTTCGCATCAATAGCTAGGCCCATTTTTGAAATACTTAAAGGGGAGCATGGAAGTGTCAGTAGGCACAGATCCAAGAACATCCAGGTGCAATTTAGCGAGCAGCAACGGAGGATGACATCCTCAGCTATCCCGATTATAAAATGGCATTTGATCTAACGACAGATGCCTCGGCATACGGCATTGGCGCAGTGCTTTCCCAAAAGGGACGACCCATCACTATGATCTCCAGAACCTTAAAGGACAGAGAGGTTAACTACGCTACCAACGAAAGGGAGCTGTTAGCCATAGTTTGGGCACTAGGAAAGCTGCGTCACTACCTGTATGGGGTCAAAGACATAAATGTCTACACTGACCACCAATCGCTGACCTACGCGGTGTCGGATTCTAATCCGAATACGAAAATTAAAAGGAGGAAAGAACGCATCGACGAGTATGTTGCCAAGGTTCATTACATGCCTGGCAAAGACGACCTCGTTGCAGATGCCCTCTCGAGGCAACAACTCAACGTTGTAGAAGAGGAAGAGGCATTTTCAAGCGCGGCCACAATTCACAGTGAGCTTTCGCTAACCCACCCTATCCCATCAACGGGCAAGCCTCTAAATTACTTCCAAAACCAGATAACTCTGGAGGAAGCCCGCTGTTCGTCGAAACGCAGTTTGGTTCTCTTTGGAAACAAGAGACGGCATAACATTGACTTCTCTTGCGAGGAGTCATTGCTGGAGGAGCTCGCGGACGTAATAGTTCCTAAAGGCGTAAACGCCATCCATTGCGATTTGCACACGCTAGCAATGGTACAGGACAAATTGGTTCGGCAATTTCCTGCCACCAAATTTTGGCACTGCAAAAACCGAGTAACGGATATTTTTGCAATTGACGAGAGGCGGGAGATTCTCACTGTCGAGCACAACAGAGCTCACAGGTCTGCCCAAGAAAACGTGAAGCAGGTACTCTCCGAGTACTACTTCCCGAAAATGGCAAGCGAAATAGTCGCTAATTGTAGGACATGCGCTAAGGGGAAGTATGACAGACACCCCAAAAAGCATGAGCTTGGCGAGACACCACTCCCATCTCATGTACGAGAAATGCTACACATAGAAATTTTCTCCACGGACAAAAAACATTTCCTTACGTGCATTTTCAAATTCTCGAAATTTGCCATGGTCCAATCAATTCCCTCTAGAACCATAGAGGACCTGAAACCGGAATTACTACTGCTGATGAATGTTTTCCCTAAAACCAAGGTCATATATTGCGACAACGAACCATCGTTAAAATCGGACACCATTTTGACCACGCTGGAAAACCATTTCGGCGTTAAGGTTTCAAACGCACCGCCCCTCCATAGTACCTCAAACGGACAAGTGGAGCGCTTCCACAGCACTCTGGTGGAGCTCGCCAGATGCCTTAAAATTGATAAAGGCATCAGTGACACCGTCGAGCTAATCTTACTGGCCACAGCCAGGTACAATAAATCTATCCATTCGGTCATCGACAAGAGGCCGGCCGCCGTGATACAAACACAATCGGAAGAACCACTGTATGAGGATAGGATAAGATCAGGATAAGATTAGGATCGCCCAAGATAAGCTCAGGAACAGGGAAAATGCTTCCCGACAAAACAGGGTGTTCGAAGTTGGCGAAAAAGTCCTAGTGAAATCCAACAGGCGACTAGGCAACAAGCTCTCTCCATTGTGTGAAGAGAAAGTTATAGAAGCGGACATGGGGACCACATTCCTCATTAAGGGGAGGGTGGTCCACAAGGACAACCTTAGGTAGACGCGGCATGGTCATGTTGACTTAATTCGTCTGATAATTTTGTTACCACCTTTTTTCACATTTTTTTATTTGTCTTTATCATTGCTTTTACTAAGGCTATTCTACGCTTTATTTTATATGTTTGGTGGTGGGCTTCTTAAATTTTTCAAAACTCTACAATGAATCCGAAAATTACAGGTTCACTCCTATACCTCTGTTATTCCTTTTGACCCTAACATCGGCACACGTCACGGACTACTCACAGGCCAAGTACATTCCCATCATTGATGGTCGAATATTAGTATGGGAAGAATTTGCATTCGTGAGACACACGGCAAACCTCTCAGAATACAGGCGCGTGGTGGAAGAGACTAATAACATGATTCACATGTTTCCCCAGTCACACATGCAGAAACTTTTGAGCGTAGATGTCGCTCACCTGCGTGACCTGCTCGAGTCACTGAGCATCCACCACAGAGTAGCTAGGAGTTTAGACTTCTTGGGAGCGGCGATAAAGGTAGTGGCGGGAACGCCAGACGCGGAGGATTTTGAAAAAATCAGACCTACCGAATTCCAGCTCATTAATGCAAACAATAGACAGGTCAATATTAACAGTAAAGTACAGGAACTGATAAATAACATTACTAGCACAGTCAATCAAATTCTGAGGTCGGCTAAAGAATCCCAAATTGATTCGGGAGACCTATGCGAGATGTTATTATCTCGGAATAGGATGATTACATTGGAGCTGCAAAATGTATTGCTTGCAATAGCGCTCGCCAAAATCAATATAGTTAGCCCTAGCATTCTATCATCCAGATCATGCAGACCTGGAAAGTATGAGGATAGAGGAGCCCACAGATACCCCCATCAAAGATATATTGTCCGTTGCGTCCGTTAAAGTTTTACAATCCACTAACATTATTCATTTCATTATTAAGTTTCCTAAAATTAAGTCAGCTTGCGTCAAAATTACAATTTTTCCCGTGTCACATCACGACACAATGCTCAGACTGGAGGACAAGGTCATAGCGGACTGCGATGGAGAGATCCACACGGTAAAAAACTGCTCCATGTCATCGGGAGTCACATTTTGCCAACTGGCGCTGAGAAGATCCCAGGAACTCCACGCGGGTGGGATTGCGCACTACAACATCCAGCATAGCGATCTGCATCCCATCACATATGTGGACGAGGGAATCCTCATCATAAACGATCGCCCGGCTCGCGTGAGTGTGGACAATGGCACTTACATCTACTTACAAGGAACACACCTTATCACCTTCATCGAGAGTGCCACAGTTAATGAAACCCGATATATCAATCATGATATTTCCCAGAAGAGGGCACCAGGAGTAGCCAGCTCGCCTTCCCGGAACATTTCTCTGGAGCACAATATTCTCAGCCTCCCATACTTTCACCGCTTGAGTGAACGTAACCTGGAGCATATCAAGAGATTTGGGGAAGATGTCAACAACTACCGCTCGCACCAGATAGCACTAGTCGCGGGAGCAGTTTGCTGCGAATTGATTTGTATCGGCCTCACTTATTGACGAGTCACCCAGGCCAAGAGATCCGCGGCCCAACTAAAGGAAGTGATTGTCCAAATAGGGTCGGCCGAGGGCGGCCTTAATCTGAAGGGGGCAGTAGTTAACTAAGTCAACCGGGCGACTGCAATGACCGATCGTCCGAAAGCTCGCTCCGGCCAAATTGCTGTCCCAGCGTCTGGCCGGAAGCTCGTGCATAGTCGGCAAGCACTGCCCATTGGAGTGGCCGCTATGAGTCTCACTTTTGTTAGTTCTTAAGTTCAGTTCTGTTTTTGCATTTATGAAATAAAGAGCCATCGCTCCTACATTGAAACTCCGACGATCCGTCGTAAAACACTTGTTATTACAAATCTGACTGAGTCTCTAGTCCAGCAGATAAAGAGGGATAGTCATCCCTCCAACATAATCTTCCTAATTGATATTCTACGGCCAGCCGGCTAGAAGTCATCAAGGGTTGTCCCAATCATCACCTTTCCATATCTTGTTAATTGGAGTGGAAATTGTCGACGGCGGTTTATCAATTGACCACATCATATTAATTGGCGCCCAACATCTAAAAGTACCCACTGTAACATATTGGGGAAACAGGTAAGTGAGCACCTCCAACTATATGCTTTCCTATATCTGCATTAGTTTAGCTTCAAACTAAATGAAATAAATCGCTGCCGGAATAATTTCTGCAGCTCCACTTTAATATTTTTGTGTTAACTTTATATTAAATAAAAATCAATTAACTCATTATTTTATTGACAATTTAATGGTGAATCATATGTGCGATAATAGTATTTGTTTTATGCTGTCTGTGTATTGTTTGCATTTTACTGCCAAAAATAAGTACGGATATTAAATACCTCTAAAGCACTAGGCCGCCGCTAACGAATTAGTCGTGAATATATTTAAAATTATTTTTCACCTAATATCGGCGATTAATTCTGCCGTTTGGAAATTCATAAATTGTGAATTTATTTATATAATTCTCTTTGCTTAGACCCTAATTTTTAGTATTTGCCTCGCAATACCTTTTTTTTTATTACCCCCACTCGGCCACTGCTGGAAACCCGATCCGGCTGCATATGAATTTGTGTGGCAAATTCTTGCTATTCATTTCTTTGTTTCTCATAGCGGAGGCTCAGTCCCCGCATACCCTTGACCCTGTCGCTGCTTGGCAGGGCACCGGCTCGATTTGACGAGCTCATTTACTTTGTTGCTAGAGCGGCGGCTCCGACCCCGCACACCCCTTGCCATGCCAACTGCCTTCATGGGCAGAATAGCTTGAGCAAGCATTAATCTACTAGTGCGATTTAACTTGGCCACATATGAGCTCTCCATTCCAGAGGTACAGGGAGAACAAACCATACGCCAGTGACTCAGAATCTGATAGCGAAGGGCCCCCGCGTACTAACCCCACAGTAGGAATTATGGACCCAGAGCAGCTTAAAGTTGTAATTCAGGCCGCGGTTAACCATGCCTTAGCGGAAAGGGTCAACAAAGAGCAGGAATTGCGCCAAGCCATAGAGCAGTTGGCCGCCCAGGTGGCAGCGGTGCAAATCGCACCCTCACAAGCAAAGGCTCCAAAAATCAAGGTTTATGAGCCCATTGATATCAAAGACAATGTTCAATGCAATGATCCTTTAGATGCCGTTAAATGCCTGCCCGAATTTACGGGGGCACAAGAAACATACGTCTCTTGGCGGCAAGCGGCGGTAGCCGCATATTACATTTTTAGGAATTATGTTAATAGCTCACGCCATTATCAGGCGGTAGTCATAATTAGGAGTAAGATTAGGGGCCCTGCCGATGCAGTACTATCATCGTTCGGCACAATATTGAATTTTGATGCGATTATAGACCGCCTCGATTTCACATATAGTGACAAACGACAGATTCACGTCATCGAGCAGGAAATGGGTACCCTCAGACAGGGAAGCCTCACGCTTCTGAAATACTATGACGAGGTCGATAAAAAACTCACCTTGCTTACTAATAAGGCAACTATGTCGTACGAAGCATAAGCGGCAAGAATTTTATGCGAAAAGTTCCGGGATGATGCGCTCCGCATTTTTATTTCGGGCCTCAAGCGCAGCCTCTCCGATGTCCTTTTCTCGGCAAAGCCGAAGGACATGCCAACTGCGCTGGCATTGGCTCAAGAAGTGGAATCAAACCATGAGAGGTACACCTTCGCAGCATCGTTCACGAAGAGTCTGGAAGATAGAAACAGGAAGCAAGTTCCAAACGCAAGATCCGATCGATCCGGCCCGCCCCAAAGGCAGAGGGTAAATCACATTACTCAGGGCCCAAACGAAACCGAAGATTACACCGCCGCAGCTTTAAGCGCAGCACAAGTAGTCAGTGACGATGCTATCCATGAATATGTTTCGGACGCAATTAATTTTTTAGGGGAAAATCCCTGCTACCTGTCATCAGACGAAGAGTAGCGGGGGTAGATATGAGACTTTTAATAGATACGGGCGCGGCAAAAAATTGCATCCGTCCATACGAGGGATTGAAATGTGTCCGCCCAGTAGAATCGCCATTCACGATACATTCGATCTGTCATATATGTATACTTACAATAAAACCTACACTCTCTCCTCTTATACTAACGTTACCAGACATTGTAATCACCAACATTATGGGCATCTCTGTTAATTCGAAAATAGATATACACACTTTAATAAAGGCAGTTCGCAGCCACACTTCAGAATGAAAGCACAGACCTCTACCTTATGGACATAACATCTTAACGACGAGGATAAAAGAAAAGCGTATCACGAAATTGTTGATTTTCATCAAGATGCCGACAGATACTAACTTATTACAAGCAATCCTGGCTCAACAGCAGGAATTTACGACAACTATATTGGAGCAGCAACGGAACTGGATGCAAGATATACTAAGCAAAAATGCCGCAGCAAGCGTGAGTGATTCGGTACGCGCGGGTGAATCTATATGCCCTCCGTTTCACATATTTGACAAAGATGTACAAAGCTGGTCAGTGCAGATCTGAAACAAAAAGCTTACTTCCTTTCGTGGTGTGGTGTATCAATATTTGAACTTCTAAAAAATCTTTTGGGAAGTAGCAATTTGAACACATTTACTTACAAGCAACTCACAGACAAGCTCACGGAGCATTTCACAACCAAACGTCATATTGTTGCAGCTCGTTACGAGTTCTTCAAAAGAGAGATGAAACATTCACAAACACATAGAGAGTGGGTAGCCGACATGCGCGGGTTCGCTCGTGAATGCTCGTGAATTTGTGTGCAACGCAGAAGGTTGTTTGTCAAACTATGTAGATGAAATGATTCGCGATCAAATCATAGTACATACGCCATATAATGCAGTTCGCGCATCTGCTTTTCAAAAGACGCAACCAACTCTTGAAGATGTGCTCATAATAGCAGAAACTTACGAGACAACAACAAAAACCGTAGCAACGCTAAAAGAAAATATAGAACAAAATGTACCCCTTAATGCAATTAATAGTTATCAAAAAGAAACGCCAGTAAGGAAATCAAACAAAAACGCATTAAAATCGTGCTCTGGCTGTGGTCATTCTCATCCAAGAGAAAAGTGCAAGTTTCGCGATGCCGTATGCTACAAGTGTGGTAGAAAGGGACATATTACCGTCGTATGTATGTCAAATCAAGACAAAACTAATTGGCGAAATGAAGACCAAGTTAAAAAGCAAGATAAAAACGAAGCAAACGATATAGAAATGATTGAAGCAGTGTACAGTGTAACAGGCTTAATCAAAAATGAAAGGAACAAAAAAGTCATTGATCTGGAAATCTTAAACAAAGGGGTTTCATTTTAAATGGACTCAGGAGCAACCGCATCCGTAATAAACTCAAACACATACGCTCACGAGTGTTGCACTCATTTGGGCGCACACCAATACCATTGCTTGGGGAGCTGCATACGGTTGCGAAATGTGGTGAAATAGAAAGAGAAAGAGAGGCAAACGTGGAAAATTCGAACAATCTTTTTGGTTTGGATTTATTCAAAACATTTGGTTTTGATATAATGCCAGTATCGAACATTAACGAGGTGCACAGTGTCAATGTGACTGACATACACAACAAATATAAAAACGTTTTTGAGCCCGCAATGGGAGAGATAAAAGACTTCAAAGCCAGTGTAATTTGAAAATCGACAGCAACACCGAAGTTTTATAAAAGCCGCCAAATTCCTTTTGCACAAATAGAAACATTTAAGGCAGAGGCAGACAGATTAGTCCAAGCAGGGATTTGGAAACCGGTGAAGTTTAGCAACTGGGCATCCCCAATTGTTCTCGTACCTAAGCGAGGTGGAGCGATTCGAATTTGTGGTGACTTTAAACAAGCAGTCAACGCATAAATTGACATCTAGCCGTACCCGTTGCCCACAAAAGAGGCTCTATTTCACATCATCCGTCATGGCAAGCAGTTCATCAAAATAGACCTTAAAGAGGCCTATCTACAAACAGATTATGGTCGTGAACACACCGCTGGGCCTTTTTCAATATCAACGTCTTCCATATGGAATAGCCAGCGCTCCGGCAATCTTTCAAAGATACCTAGGACAACTACTAAAAGGAATAGAAGGTTGCGGGAACTATCTTGATGACATCATCATCTCAGCACCGACTAGGGCAGAACATTTGAAAAGACTCGATCAAGTTCTTAGTATTCTACAGGACAACGGTATTAGATGCAAAATGAAGAAATGCTTTTTCCTCAAGGATGAAAATGAACATTTGGGAAGAAGAATATCCGCAAACGGTGTTCTTCCAGATACTTCAGGACTAGAAGCTGTAAAACAACTAAAGCCTCCTGAGAATTTGCAACAATTGGAAGCGTTTATGGGTAAAGTAAACTATTATTGCAATGTTATTCCAAATTATTCGCAGTTGGCAGCACCCTTGAACCAACTTCGCAGAAAAAATGTATCATACATATTTGGGCAAAACAGCTGTTCGTCCGTAGAGCGTTATGCGGCAACTACGTCAAACTTGAACTCGGGGGAGTAGCGGTAGGTCCCGGAGTCGTAGTCAAGGAACGTAAATAGTCTGACTAAATTTACCTGGTTTCTGCAAGGGACTGCTCGGGTTGGCCAGACGCTTGCTGTGATCAGGCTGGAATTGCGGTTGCGTGCTTGAAGTCCTCGGTAGGGTTTTCCTCAAGCACCGTTGGGATGGTGATTCGGCTGATCCCCTATCGGCCGATCCTACTGGCGGTCCGTTTCACGGGAGCAACACTCGAAGTAGGTTAGATAGTGCGGGGTCGGCTGGTGGTCCGGTTTTACGGTAGCAACACTCGAGCTAGACTGGTATGCCGCGAGATCTCCTCGTGGTCCGTTTCACGGGAGCAACACTCGGAGTAGTTAGAGAACGCGGGGTCTACTGGCGGTCCGTTTCACGGGAGCAACACTCGGAGTAGACTGGTATGCCGCGGGTCCTACTTGTGAATCGTTTTACACAGGATCACGTGATGTAGGCTGAGTTTAAGTGCCGGAGTTTCAACACTGAGTAACGAGACGATTGACTCTGATTTCGGAACTGTCTTTATTTCAGAAGAATACCTCTTATATAAGATGCTAAATTATACATCATTAAATCTAAGAAAGGTCAAGGTTCTGGACGTGCTAATACTAAGGTTAATGACAGGGTCACCCACCTCTGAGTCTGCTGACTCAGGGGTTGCTTGTTCACGTACTGTTTTCCACACGCATTTCGGCTTCGCTGGCTAGTTTCGGCTTGTCTCGGTCAGTCGGTCATTCTTCCCGCTGATCACGCTGACTCTGCTTCCGGAGCCATCGACTAGTGCCGAGTTGGGTATTGGCTTATGCTTAGAGTTACAATATTAATAGGCTAGTAGGTCTGATGCTTGTATATGCTGATCTGCTGATGCATCTTGATGACACTAGGTGCCAACATACATTCTGACCTGCTGATGCATCTTGATGATACTAGGTGCCATGTATTGTGACCTGCTGATGCATCTTGATTGATTAGTAGGTCTTGGCACTAGGTGCCAACATTCTCCCCCCCCCCCCATTGAAGTATTCAATAATAGGGGCTGCTGGTTCGTTTTTTGCACCACTCTTCGTATCTTCGTTGAGCATGTCGTTGCTCTTCTTTCGAGTTATTGGTCCTTATTATGGCCGTATGAAATGGACCTGTCATGAGTGGGACTCCAACATCCAGGAGTTCATGGATGAATATTGTCGTAGCCTCCGCTTACGCTGCTCTGATCTTCACTTCTGGTACTATGGCCGCATTCTTCCTCGCCGCGGTACACCCGCCTCTCTGGGAATGGAGGATCGCGATCTCATTACCGCGTGTACCCTGCCCATGCGGCTATGAGGATTGCTACTCCAGACATTATTACTCCGGAATATTGATGAACCAGATTCCAGTCTGCCTCGTTGTCCACCTCTTCCTGTGCTTGCTTTGTCCATGTTTTTAACCCCTGCACCTCTGCATGTAGTTGGTCTAGCTGATCTAATGTTGCTTCCAACTGTCCTTCTGTTGTCCTTATTTTTTCATGTGATGGCCCCTCGTGAACGTAACTTCCTGACATCCTTATTGTTCCTGATGAGTTAAACTGCGCCCGCCCCAACAATGTAATGGTCGGGCTTTGGATCACACAATCTTGCCTGATTGTCAGCTTGCCTACGCCGTCGATGATGATTTGATCTTTTTCGTCCGAGCATACATAGGTCATTGTTATTGGCTTTGTTGTCCCAAAGATCCATGCATTCTGCTCTGTTAATTGAACCCAATAACTGGTCCCCTTGATTGGTTCTGGCTTACATTCCCTTGCCCGATGTCTTGATAGTGCCGCCATCGTACAAGGGAGTTGATGGGCGTCCGGGCCCAATAGTGTTTGCTTAAACTCGCATACCTTATTTCCGTTCGTCCCGCTGATACACTGACTGAGGTGTTCTTGATTGATCGCAAAGTGGTGTTTCCGATGATCATCGACTGCTAGATATTTTGTTTCCGTCTTGGTTATCACCAGGCCTTCTCTCGTTATTTGTGGAATTGACTCCATCCGATATACTGTGAATTCGTCTTCTTCGACTAATGGAACACTCGTATGGAACATTAGTAAGTCCTCGGTTTCTTGTACCCTTGTGGTCGCCAGTCGATATAAGTCTCGTGCTGTCTCACTTGTGATGGGTAATCGTCTTCCCGGTGGAAGGTGTGTTTGTATTTTTGTGATCACCTGATTCACTTGTTCTACCGACACCAATGCAGGGCTCAAATTTCCTTCGTGTGCCCCGATTAGCACATTTAATACAGCATCCTGGACTCGACGAATGTGACTTGCCACGACGACCAACTCTGAAACTGCATGTGGCAGATACCGATCAGCCGCATGGCTTCTCACCTTGATTCTGGCCAGGCTGGCTTCTAGGTCCTGCATCCTGACGTCTGGTTCTCTACTATTTTATGCGTGATGCTTTCTTGGGTTCTTAGTTTACCAATAATTTCTCCCATCCGTTTGGCGTACTGATCATCGAGTACTCCGAACAGCCCATTCGCGATATTTCCAACGCATTCCAATGCATTAACTGATCAGCATCTTGGATTTCTGCCACTTCCTGTTGCAATGTTTGTATGATCGTGGGACAGACCTCTTAAGCCGTTGGGCACCATTGTCGTGCCAGCTGACTGAGATCAAAAAATGTGACGAGTGTCCATTGGGCAGATTTGATTGATATCCTATCAGTGGCTTCTATGATGGTCCCGGTTACGTTGTTGATTGGTGTGATGACAACCGGGTTATTAGCCTTCCTTTCAGGTGGAGGGGGTGTGGGCAGAGTCAGTCCGGGTATCACCCAGATGTGTACCATTGTTAAGACAAGCATTTTTTTTTTTTTTTTTTTTTTTTTTTTATAGGTCGGTTTCTTCCTTCTTATCGTTGATTGGTAGCACCGCCAGTCGATGCATGGCACGAGTTATATTGCCGGATGTTGTCCGTATTTCTGCCACTCGGATCTCGCCGTCTTTACCAGGATGGACTGCTACGATGCGTCCCAGGGGCCAGTTCAACGGAGCGATGTTGTCTTCCTTTATTATAACCAGATCACCAATCTTTACTGTTTTGCAACTTCTTGTCCACTTCGATCGATTCTGTAGCTCATGTAAGTACTCGTGGCTCCAACGTGTCCAGAATTCCTTTCGTAGTTGTTCGATCCGCTTCCACCGAGTGAGTAACCCTGTGCGTCGCCTTGATTGGTGAATATCAGGTGATGCCGTTAGAGGTTCTCCAATCAGGAAGTGCCCTGGCGTTAATGCCGTAAGATCCCTCGGGCTGGAAGAGACGGATGTCAACGGACGAGAATTTAAAATAGCTTCAATATCGATGTGTAGCGTGTGTAGCGGTATATAGTGTTCGTTTCAGTAAGTGCTTGGCTGATTTCACCGCGGCTTCCCATAGGCCTCCGAAATGGGGTGCCCGAGGTGGTATAAACTTGAATTCTATGCTCAGAGTTGCGCAGGTCTTGTGTATCAGTGCTTGTGCCTCTTCGGCGAAAATTGCTTCTTTTACTTCTGATAGTTCGTTGTAGGCTCCAAAAAAATTAGTCGCGTTGTCGCTATAGATTTTCGCTGGTAATCCTCGTCGTCCGCAAAATCTCGTGGTCGTTTACCTCGAATTTTATGCTGAGTCCAAAATGGCCCACAGCACAATAGGTAAAAAATCCGATTTTGGTGCATAAACCTATTTTTTTTCCTAATTAATTTTTATGAATGACCCATACTAATCGAATCTAGATATCTTCATTCGAGTTTTAAAAATCTAAAAATGGAAATTCCTTGCGAAGGTAATTATTAATGCAAATTAGCTTAAACATTTGTTATTATATGTCTTGTTGTCCAACTGTGAACTGTTTTATATGTGTATCTTTATAGATTTGAACTAACAATTGTGTTTGTGTTTTTTGGAGAATAACTTATTGATGGCACAGCCTTGCAAAAGAGTAAGAACGAGAAATTAACTACAAAAGTGTCTTTGTTGTCATACAATTAACCATTTTTGCTCCTTTTTGCTCCTTTTTGGTAAACTTGCGTTTATCCAGGCACATATGTGTTTGGTCACGGGGCTCTTCTTGCAATTTGGGAAAGCAACAAACGCTCGCGAGAAGCCTTGGAGACTTACATATTCGACAAATTGAATGACGATCATCAAATCGAAACAATAAACCAAAAAATATCAAATAAAATTACTAACTTTATTAATTACATTAATAAACATTTGCCACGATGCTGCCGAAACATAAAGCGATTTAGACAAAAACACGCCATGTGGCTAGCCGGTAATATGACTATACGACTTTCTGATATAAATGAATCCCCACAGAATAAAGGTGGTCGTCCGAAATTGACATATGAAGCTGCTGGTAAACGACTCAAAATAAAGCTGGCATCTGAACTTGCGATAGAAAATCAAAATTCAACCCCTTTGTTACTACACGCTGCTAGCATTTCTGCCAGAAAATCAACTGAAAATGAAGTTATAAAAAAATCTGATAGAACTGGATTGCTGGCTCCGAGTCCAATTACTTCTGAAAAGGCATTCGCTTTTTTTATGGAAAATGGGTTTACTAAGCAGGAATACATAAATGTAAAACAACTTAGTAAACAACATGGCTGCGACATTTACCCCTCTTATTCGAAAATAGCCGAGGAGAAATTAAAATGTAGACCTGCTGGAATAGAATGCACCGAAAATGAAGCAAAAGTTTCCATGCAAAACTTATTGAACCATACCGCTTCAAGAATATTACTGATGCAAAAGGAAGTTTGTGAAATACTTTCAGATGTTACTCAGTGTACTCTTATTTTTAGTTATGGGTTTGATGGGTCTACTGGTCACAGTTTATACAAACAAAAATTAAGCATCGCAGAGTCTCAATCTTTAGATGATTCTCTATTTGTTACATCAATTATTCCCATAAAAATGATAGATCAAAAACAAAGAGTCATTTGGTTAAATAAATCGCCTCAGTCCATACGATTTTGCCGTCCTCTAAAAATAGCATACTTAAAGGAAACAACGTCTCTTATATTAGAAGAAAAAGAAAACTTGGACAATCAGATTAAAAACCTGGATTTATACGTGCATGCTTTTCAATCGAATTCAATCGAAAATATTTGTTATGAAGCCACATACGGATCAGTATGGATTAAGTTCCCTTCATGCATGGATTCGTTTTTTGAATTCTTGCTTAAAATATCATACAGAATTGAGCTTAGAAAGTGGCATGTTAAGGGAAATGACAAAATCGAATTGGAGGCACGAAAATATAAAGTTCAAGCAGCGTTTTGGAAAGATATGGGGCTTCATGTGGACAAGCCGAGACAAAATGGCAGTGGCAATACAAATGACGGAAATACGGCGAGGCGGGCATTCTCCAACCCAAAATTATTGTCCTCTATATTAGGAATAGATCACAATTTGATTCAGCGCCTACATGTAATTTTGATAGCCATAAATGGTCATTACCCTATAAATTCAGAAAAGTTAAAATTATTCTGTTTTGAAACTTTTACTATATATAGGAGCAATTATTTTTGGTACCCCATGTCGCCAACAGTACACAAAATTTTAGTACATGGATACATTGTCATTGAAAAATCAATTGTTCCTGTTGGCTCCTTAGCAGAAAGTGCATCAGAAGCAAGACACAAGCTTTTCAAGGCTGACCGGAAAAATCATGCCAGATGTCTTTCACAGAGCTATGGATTCGTCTGATCCTTTACTGTCTAGTTCTTGGTTCACAAAAACCAACAGGATGCCTCTGCCAGCAGAGGTTGTCGATCTTTTGGATTCGCCAATCATATCCCCAGGTGTTGGCCACAAAAACGGAAGTACATCCCAAAACTCGTGCGCAGAAGACACAGATGAAGAAAATGGCAACGATGATGTGACACTTTTGAAATCGAATTAGAGGAAGAGGTACCAGACGATATTGAAAACTAAAACACAAGGAAAAGAGTAAGTTAAAATTTTAAAGTTATTAAAAAAATGTTATCCAATTTTTTTTCAGTGTTCGTAAAATTTAACAATAGATACTAAATACGTAACAGATTTTAATTTTATTCGAGGCAATATCGAAGTGTCTGACTGCACACTTTGCTGATAGGAGAGATGTTGCAGATACCCCGAATGACCAAAACAAATTTTCAACCAAATCTGTACTATTACCCAAGCCAAGTAAAAAAACCCGCAATCCCACCAAGGATATTTCAAACAACAACAAACCGTCTAACCCATCTAACATCTAACCCACTCAATTAAACTCAGACAAATCAACCAGGAGCGCAAGCTTTCTTTAACCCCAACCCATCTCCCAGACCCTAACCAAAGCCAACACCCATGGGGACGTAGACCAGTCTATTCGTTCACGCCACGTTAACTATATGAATAGACATCAGGACAAAAATTTTGTAGGGAAACGACAAATGTTCAATATACAACCAGAGGTAGATAAGAAAGAAGAATATTTTCAGTCATCGGAAGAGAATGGAATAAACGAGCTGGATGAAGAAGCTTCATTGCAAGCGGAATCCGTTCCTCCTGAAACTCTGAAATTCTTAATTGACACCGGCTCAAATCAAAATTACATTCAAGCGAAACTAGTACCAAGCCCTAAACTCAATAGTAACAACTTTACAGTAAATTCAGTAGGAGGGAATAATGAAATAAAACAACATACAATAGTTAAACATCCCAACATACCCCACTAAAATTCTTTCTATTAGATACACTGAAAACCTTCCAAAATTCTAGGTAACGACACTATGAAAAAACTAGGGGCAATACTAGATGTTAAAAATGATATTCTGCTGTTGGAAAATAATAGGAAAATTAAAATCCATCAATTAGAGGCACAAGCCGTAAACAAGATTAGACCAACAGACGAACATATGACAGAAACTCAATGAGAAATAATCAAAAAATTTACCGACACCCATAAAAACCTTTTCGCCGATCCTGAAACTAAACTAACTTACACTACCAGAGTTGTAGGTGAAATTAGAACTTCCTCCGATACCCCTGTCTACGGAAAGCACTACCCATATCCGGCATCGCTTAGACAAGAAGTAGAACAACAAATTCAAGAAATGCTGCAGGATGGCATTATTAGACCCTCTCGGTCACCCTATAATGCACTAGTTTGGGTAGTCCCAGCACTAGACTTGAAAAGTGGATTTCATCAAATACCACTTAAAGAGTCAGACATGGAAAAAACTGCAACTGCATTGCAGTGGTTATCGCGTCCAGAAAAAACCCAGCCAAATCGAGTATTCTGAGCAATGGGGAGCCCGTGACATAACTGGATTTGGCCAGCCGACAATAGGTCAAAGAATAAGCAGTCGCTGTGCAGTGACTGCCGCCAAGAGCTGATGACGCGCCAAAGTGACGGTGCGACAGCGTTGGCTTGTACACTGTTGAATTCTTTTTACGCACCACGAAATAGAACCATATTAGAGAAATAAAATCAATAAAATTATTAAAAGGAAAATTTTATACATATGTTATATATAAAAAAAAAAATAATAAGAAAAAGAAGAGAAAACAACAAAACATTCCACGAACAACTTAACGTTTATTGTTATCACATGTTCACTAACCTGTAAAAAAAAAAAAAAAAACAAGAAAGGAAAGCTAACTTCGGGCGGAGCCGAAGTTTATATACCCTTGCAGTTGAGTCGCAGTCCGCTAGGTGGCGCCACGCATTTTATATTATTAGATACATAGCGGATCGTATATAGTTGGCCGATCCTTATGAAATTTGGCATATCGAATTATTTTGCCAAAAGAGGAATCTATTGATTCTTCCATCCTTCTAACTTGAAAAACAACGAAGTTATAGCGAGTTCCGATCAATTAGTTATATGGCAGCTATTGGATGTAGTCGGCCGATCCTTATGAAATTCGACAAAAGATTGTTTTTCCCAAAATAGAATCTGTACAAAATCCCATCTTTCTAACTTAAAAAACACCAAAGTTATGCCAATTTCGATCGTTCTATGACAGCTATAGGATGTAGTCGGCCGATCCTTATGAAAGTTTGTACACAAGATATTTTAGTCAAATATAACATGTGTGGAAAGTCCCAACCCTCTAACTTAAAAAACACCAAAGTTATGGCATTTCCGATCAATCAGTTATATGGCAGCTATAGGATATAGTCGACCGATCACGGCCGTTCCGACTTATATACTGCCTGCAAAGGAAGGATGTGTGCAAAGTTTCAACTCGATAGCTTTAAAACTGAGAGACTAGTTTGCGTAGAAACAGACAGACGGACAGACGGACATGCTCATATCGACTCAGGAGGTGATCCTCATCAAGAATGTATATACTTTATAGGGTCGGAGTTGTCTCCTTCACTGCGTTGCACACTTTTGACCAAAATTATAAAACCCTCTGCAAGGGTATACAAAATATTTATTAAATCATTTACATTACAGTTGTAGTCGATAACGTTCAAAAACAACAACAAAGGTGAAAGGAAACACAGTAGCACGACACGAATGGCATACAACTTACACTAAACACAGGGAAGCAAGGAAAAGATTATGTATAAACATATATATATATATATATATATAAGTAGAGAACGCGTGCATGCATAAAATTTTCTTGCACCCAAACATAGATACATATCTGCACATGGTACCACATATTATAGTACACTATATTACGACATTAATATGCAAACAAAGCTGTGTAGTAAATAAACACAAAAAATTTATCCTATACTTATACATTTAAAAAAAATACATATACAAATTAATATACATATATATATATATATAATTACTATACTATACTTACATATTATTACTGTTCTATATGCGAGGCCAGTCTATCTGAGATAAGGAAAGCGATAGAAACAAAAGAGAAAGTCCAGCTAGTTTAATTCCAAAATAATATTCCCACCAACGCTATGGATTCCGGTAACGCATCAGGGCCACTAAGTCCCACCCTTAGCAATTTATCGACTTCCACAAGCACAAGCCTGAATCTACAACAACTACTAGCCCTTGTTCATTAACTACCCACCTACGAGGGCCCACCTGACAACCCTTGATAGATAGATAGGGCGGACGAGGCGCTGAGTGTCTGCGATGTACTCCTCACTCGAAGTAGGTTAGATAGTGCGGGGTCGGCTGGTGGTCCGGTTTTACGGTAGCAACACTCGAGCTAGACTGGTATGCCGCGAGATCTCCTCGTGGTCCGTTTCACGGGAGCAACACTCGGAGTAGTTAGAGAACGCGGGGTCTACTGGCGGTCCGTTTCACGGGAGCAACACTCGGAGTAGACTGGTATGCCGCGGGTCCTACTTGTGAATCGTTTTACACAGGATCACGTGATGTAGGCTGAGTTTAAGTGCCGGAGTTTCAACACTGAGTAACGAGACGATTGACTCTGATTTCGGAACTGTCTTTATTTCAGAAGAATACCTCTTATATAAGATGCTAAATTATACATCATTAAATCTAAGAAAGGTCAAGGTTCTGGACGTGCTAATACTAAGGTTAATGCCAGGGTCACCCACCTCTGAGTCTGCTGACTCAGGGGTTGTTTGTTCACGTACTGTTTTCCACACGCATTTCGGCTTCGCTGGCTAGTTTCGGCTTGTCTCGGTCAGTCGGTCATTCTTCCCGCTGATCACGCTGACTCTGCTTCCGGAGCCATCGACTAGTGCCGAGTTGGGTATTGGCTTATGCTTAGAGTTACAATATTAATAGGCTAGTAGGTCTGATGCTTGTATATGCTGATCTGCTGATGCATCTTGATGACACTAGGTGCCAACATACATTCTGACCTGCTGATGCATCTTGATGACACTAGGTGCCATGTATTGTGACCTGCTGATGCATCTTGATTGATTAGTAGGTCTTGGCACTAGGTGCCAACATTCTCCCCCCCCATTGAAGTATTCAATAATAGGGTCTGCTGGTTCGTTTTTTGCACCACTCTTCGTATCTTCGTTGATCATGTCGTTGCTCTTCTTTCGAGTTATTGGTCCTTATTATGGCCGTATGAAATGGACCTGTCATGAGCGGGACTCCAACATCCAGGAGTTCATGGATGAATATTGTCGCAGCCTCCGCTTACGCTGCTCTCATCTTCACTTCTGGTACTATGGCCGCATTCTTCCTCGCCGCGGTACACCCGCCTCTCTGGGAATGGAGGACCGCGCCCGACGGCGCCTCTCTCGTCGTTCCGCTTGGAGCAGTGATGACAACCTTTCTACTGATAGTGGTGCTTCCTCGATAGGCCAGACGCTGGGACAGCAATTTGGCCGGAGCGAGCTTTCGGACGATCGGTCATTGCAGTCGCCCGGTTGACTTAGTTAACTACTGCCCCCTTCAGATTAAGGCCGCCCTCGGCCGACCCTATTTGGACAATCACTTCCTTTAGTTGGGCCGCGGATCTCTTGGCCTGGGTGACTCGTCAATAAGTGAGGCCGATACAAATCAATTCGCAGCAAACTGCTCCCGCGACTAGTGCTATCTGGTGCGAGCGGTAGTTGTTGACATCTTCCCCAAATCTCTTGATATGCTCCAGGTTACGTTCACTCAAGCGGTGAAAGTATGGGAGGCTGAGAATATTGTGCTCCAGAGAAATGTTCCGGGAAGGCGAGCTGGCTACTCCTGGTGCCCTCTTCTGGGAAATATCATGATTGATATATCGGGTTTCATTAACTGTGGCACTCTCGATGAAGGTGATAAGGTGTGTTCCTTGTAAGTAGATGTAAGTGCCATTGTCCACACTCACGTGAGCCGGGCGATCGTTTATGATGAGGATTCCCTCGTCCACATATGTGATGGGATGCAGATCGCTATGCTGGATGTTGTAGTGCGCAATCCCACCCGCGTGGAGTTCCTGGGATCTTCTCAGCGCCAGTTGGCAAAATGTGACTCCCGATGACATGGAGCAGTTTTTTACCGTGTGGATCTCTCCATCGCAGTCCGCTATGACCTTGTCCTCCAGTCTGAGCATTGTGTCGTGATGTGACACGGGAAAAATTGTAATTTTGACGCAAGCTGACTTAATTTTAGGAAACTTAATAATGAAATGAATAATGTTAGTGGATTGTAAAACTTTAACGGACGCAACGGACAATATATCTTTGATGGGGGTATCTGTGGGCTCCTCTATCCACATACTTTCCAGGTCTGCATGATCTGGATGATAGAATGCTAGGGCTAACTATATTGATTTTGGCGAGCGCTATTGCAAGCAATACATTTTGCAGCTCCAATGTAATCATCCTATTCCGAGATAATTACATCTCGCATAGGTCTCCCGAATCAATTTGGGATTCTTTAGCCGACCTCAGAATTTGATTGACTGTGCTAGTAATGTTATTTATCAGTTCCTGTACTTTACTGTTAATATTGACCTGTCTATTGTTTGCATTAATGAGCTGGAATTCGGTAGGTCTGATTTTTTCAAAATCCTCCGCGTCTGGCGTTCCCGCCACTACCTTTATCGCCGCTCCCAAGAAGTCTAAACTCCTAGCTACTCTGTGGTGGATGCTCAGTGACTCGAGCAGGTCACGCAGGTGAGCGACATCTACGCTCAAAAGTTTCTGCATGTGTGACTGGGGAAACATGTGAATCATGTTATTAGTCTCTTCCACCACGCGCCTGTATTCTGAGAGGTTTGCCGTGTGTCTCACGAATGCAAATTCTTCCCATACTAATATTCGACCATCAATGATGGGAATGTACTTGGCCTGTGAGTAGTCCGTGACGTGTGCCGATGTTAGGGTCAAAAGGAATAACAGAGGTATAGGAGTGAACCTGTAATTTTCGGATTCATTGTAGAGTTTTGAAAAATTTAAGAAGCCCACCACCAAACATATAAAATAAAGCGTAGAATAGCCTTAGTAAAAGCAATGATAAAGACAAATAAAAAAATGTGAAAAAAGGTGGTAACAAAATTATCAGACGAATTAAGTCAACATGACCATGCCGCGTCTACCTAAGGTTGTCCTTGTGGACCACCCTCCCCTTAATGAGGAATGTGGTCCCCATGTCCGCTTCTATAACTTTCTCTTCACACAATGGAGAGAGCTTGTTGCCTAGTCGCCTGTTGGATTTCACTAGGACTTTTTCGCCAACTTCGAACACCCTGTTTTGTCGGGAAGCATTTTCCCTGTTCCTGAGCTTATCTTGGGCGATCCTAATCTTATCCTGATCTTATCCTATCCTCATACAGTGGTTCTTCCGATTGTGTTTGTATCACGGCGGCCGGCCTCTTGTCGATGACCGAATGGATAGATTTATTGTACCTGGCTGTGGCCAGTAAGATTAGCTCGACGGTGTCACTGATGCCTTTATCAATTAATAAATAAGGCATCTGGCGAGCATATAATCAAAATCAATTCCCTCTAGAACCATAGAGGACCTTAAACCGGCATTACTGCTGCTGATGAATGTTTTCCCTAAAACCAAGGTCATATATTGCGACAACGAACCATCGTTAAAATCGCACACCATTTTGACCATGCTGGAAAACCATTTCGGCGTTAACGTTTCAAACGCACCGCCCCTCCACAGTACCTCAAACGGACAAGTGGAGCGCTTCCACAGCACTCTGGTGGAGCTCGCCAGATGCCTTAAAATTGATAAAGGCATCAGTGACACCGTGATGATCAGTGACACAGTGACACCAGCTAATCTTACTGGCCACAGCCAGGTACAATAAATCTATTCGGTCATCGACAAGAGGCCGGCCGACGTGATACAAACAAAATCGGAAGAACCACTGTATGAGATTCAGGATAAGATTAGGATCGCCCAAGATAAGCTCAGGAACAGGGAAAATGCTTCCCGACAAAACAGGGTGTTCGAAGTTGGCGAAAAAGTCCTAGTAAAATCCAACAGGCGACTATGCAACAAACTCTCTCCATTGTGTGAAGAGAAAGTTGTAGAAGCGGCCATGGGGACCACAGTCCACATTAAGGGGAGGGTGGTCCACAAGGACAACCTTAGGTAGACGAGGCATGGTCATGTTGACTTGATTCGTCTGATAATTTTTTACCACCTTTTTCACATTTTTATTCCTAGCCACTTGGCATAAGTTTTCTTATTTTTTATTTGTCGTTATCATTGTGTTTACTTAGGCTATTCTATGCTTTGATTTACATGCTTGGTGGTGGGTTTCTTAAATTTTGCAAAACACTACAATGAATTCAAAAATTCCAGGTTCACTCCTATACCTCTGTTATTCCTTTTGACCCTAACATCGGCACACGTCACGGACTACTCGCAGGCCAAATACATTGATGGTCGAATATTAGTATGGGAAGAATTCGTAGGACACACGGCAATCTCTTAGGATACAGGCGCGTGGTGGAAGAGACTAATAACATGATTCACATGTTTCCCCAGTCACCCATGCAGAAACTTTTGAGCGTAGATGTTGCTCACCTGCGTAACCTACTCGAGTCACTGAGATTCCACCATAGAGTAGCTAGGAGTTTAGACTTTTTGGGAGCGGCGTTAAAGGTAGTGGAGGGAACGCCAGACGCGGAGGATTTTGAAAAAATCCGACTTACCGAATTCCAGCTCATTAATGCAAACAATAGACAGGTCAATATTAACAGTAAAGTACAGGAACTGATAAATAACATTACTAGCACAGTCAATAAAATTCTGAGGTCGACTAAAGAATCCCAAATTGATTCGGGACACCTATACGAGATGTTATTATCTCGGAATAGGATGATTACAATGGAGCTGCAAAATTTATTGCTTGCAATAGCGCTCGCCAAAATCACTATAGTTAGCCCTCGCATACTAGATCATGCAGACCTGGAAAGTATGTCGATAGAGGAGCCCACAGATACCCCCATCAAAGATATATTGTCCGTTGCGTCCGTTAAAGTTTTAAAATCCACTAACATTATTCATTTCATTATTAAGTTTCCTAAAATTAAGTCAGCTTGCGTCAAAATTAAAATTTTTCCGTGTCACATCACGACACAATGCTCAGACTGGAGGACAAGGTCATAGCGGACTGCGATGGAGAGATCCACACGGTAAAAAACTGATCCATGTCATATGAAGATTTTGATTTTGTGGTTTGATTTTGTGGTAGGGTATCAAGGTCTTCCCCTGCCCAAAGACAATTAGGGAAATTAAGTCATTTTTGGGACTATTAGGGTATTACAGGAAATTTATTAAGGACTTCGCAAAAAATAACTAAACCCATGACGAGACAGTTAAAAGGAAGACAGTTAAAAGGAAATCTATAACAATAGATGAGGAATTTAAACAAGCATTCGAAACGTCGAAAGATCTTCTTTGTAATGATCCCATACTCATGTACCCTGATTTTAATAAATCATTCACGTTGACCACAGACGCAAGTAACTATGCGATAGGCTCTGTGTTGTCACAAGGCCCAGACACTAATGACAGACATATATCTTTCGCTAGCAGGACACTTTCGGATACGAAAATCCGCTATTCTACGATAGAGAAAGAAATGCTGCTCACTGGGAATGCCCTTTCGCCGTGGCCGGCACCTAACAGACCGATTGGCTCACCTCCCAGGCATACGACGGGCAGGATATGCTTCTCGCTGCTTAGCGGCCGGATCAGGACATGAAGGGCATACCTACCCAGCAGGACACACCACTTTGTCGCGTTGGTCACTCGCCTCCAAACACCTGCGTGCATACGCCACGCAGGATTTATTGCTGGACAGAGGTTTTGGCGTCGCGTCTCCTTTAACTCCAGGTCTTACGCTGTGCATACGTCCCAGCGCCTGGATCAGGATTCTAATGACTCTCTCGGGGTGTCCATGCTTGATTTCACTGTTTGGCTTGAGTTCTCGAGCTGGCTATTCCTTTCTTCACAGGATCACACCTGGACTTATTGATCAGGAACCGACGCCAGTCCGATCCGTCGCTATCTTCAGGATACCTGGCGTGTCCGGGAATAACCTAACCCGACTCGATTTAGCCTTGGGCTTCGGATCCGCCGCGGATCCTTGATCCTGTTCCCACTTGCTCTTGACTTCTATTGCTTGATTGACTCGCGTACCACCGCCGGACTTACCCACAGGGGTCCTTTGGCTACTGACTCGCAGATCCTTCGCACTCGCTCTAAATACCGCACTTGAGACTGTCGGACTTACCCACGGGGGGTCTTTCACTCAACTCTTCCAGCTTCCCAAGAAGACTCGGTCCCGATTTGCTCCAGGGGCCCTCCTTATATAGTGCCAGAGGCGCCCTCATCCTCGCAAATCTACTTCCTGCCGTTAATCCTTCGTCCCCCATTTCTCTCCGTTAACTTTCTCCAATTCCCGCCGCATTTCTATCGGCGGGCTTTCTTCCCTGAAGAAATGGCACTTGTCTGAGTTTATTCTGAAGTTTGCCGCCTTCAGTCTTCGGAACTTTTCCTTCAAATTTGCCATATGCTCCTCCTCGTGCGATCACGATAATGTCATCATGACCTGGTCTAAAGCCCTTTGAAATGTTGCCGAGGCCAAGTGTAATTGAATGGCATCACCTTCCACTGGTACAGACCTTTCCCTGGTACTGTTAAGGCCGTGTACTTCCGGCTCTCTTCCTCCAGTGGGAATTGCCAATAACCATCCTTCAGGTCGAGGCTGCTGAAAAATTTTGCCTCCCTCAATTGATCCAATATGAAGTTTATCCTTGGCATAGGGTACGGATCTTTTACTGATTTTGCGTTGATCTGCCGAAAGTCCACGCACATCCTCCACTGACCAGTCTTTTTCCTCACCATGACATTGGGTGAGCTGTAGGCGCTATTGGACGGCTCTATGCATCCCTTCTCCAGCAGCTCTTCCACCTTTTCATTGATTTCCCCCGGTATTTTCAGGTTCTTTGGGTAATACTTTTGTTTTATTGGGATGACGTCCTTCATCGTGATTCTCTGCTGGGTTATGTTTGAACAACCCTTTTGGTTTGTGAACGCCGCCAGCTCTTCTTCGATGAACTTTTTGTCCCGCTCGTGCTCCCATTCCTGCGAGGGTCCAGTTATGGCTATGGACAGCCTATCTTCCAGGCATTCGCTCCATCTTTCACTTCTCGGGATCGTGACTTGGTGGCCTGCCCAGTTGATTGTTGTTCCGAATTCTGCGAGGAAATCCCATCCAAGCACCGCGCTGTCTCCCATGCCTGGCAACACTAACATATTCAAATCCTTTTCCTCGTTGCCAAAGCTTACAGTTGTTAGGAGTACCATTTGAGTCTCTGTGTGGCTCCCGTTGGCCAACTTTATTCGACTCCTTGTTGCTTTCCGTTCTCCGGCGATTCCCGGGTTCTCTGCTAGCTCTTCTGAAACGAAGCTAGCCGTTGCCCCGGTGCCTATCATGGCCCTCACTTCTGCACCTCCGACTTTCGTCTCCGACGACTGCCGCCAACTGCTGATCTCCTCCTGTTAATCCTCCAGCTAATTCTGAGAGGCAGCACCACGCGATCCCGGCCTTCCTCTCTACGGCTGAGATCGCTGCACCTTTCTCGCTCTTTGGCAGCACTCAGTGCTTCTCACCCATACTGCGCCGCACATCCTGCAGAACAACATTCTGGGGTTCCTGCACCCACTGGCCCAATGGCCCATGCCCCCGCACCTGTTGCACGCCTGCGCTGGGTTTTCTATCTGTCCCTGTCTACGGGTCGCTGCCCACTGCAAGTTCGGCTGCCTTTGGCTTTGGCTTGCTGCCCATCGTTGACTCGGCTGCTGTTGCCTTGGGCCTGTCCATTGCTGGCTCGGCTGCTGTTGCTGTGGCATTTGGCGTTGCTCATCCGGCCGCCATCTCTGCCCGTCGTTGAATGTCAGACTTCCAGCTTCCCTAGAAGACTCGGTCTCGATTTGCTCCAGGGGCCCTCCTTATATAGTGCCAGAGGCACCCGTTAATCCTTGCAAATCTACTTCCTGCCGTTAATCCTTCGCTCATCTACTTTCTCCGTTAGCTTTCTCCCATTCCCGCGGCATTTCTATCGGCGGGCTTTCTTTACCTGTCCCCCCCGTTTGCCCCACTTGGGCCTCCGATCCGTATTGTTATTGTGCAAGTCAATCCTCCAGATATCCCCGCGCTTATATTTTAGATCTTTTCGCAGCTACCTTTGGCGCACCTTTCCCAGCTACCTTTCTTTCTACAGATACAAGCGTTACAACATTAATTGACGAGTCTGAAAGCAATACGGCTGCTATTTTAAGCCAAGATTAAAAAATATTCTGGACGTAAGCTCCTTGTTCGCCGATCCTTATATTTCACCGCACTTAATTAATACAAAACCACTCAACTGAATCTGAGGTGCACTGAGGGAATGAATGGTACGACGCTAAAATTTGGCTCTGAATCCTCCGTGGCCTTTGCCCGAAGAGAAGATGCCCACAACGGAAAGTTGGCATTTTACCCGGTTGCACTCCTCATAATCTCTTTCTAGTTTATCCCCTTTCTAGTTTAAAACTTGACTCCTAGCTGGCGCACCTTTCCCAGCTACCTTTCTTTCTACAGATACAAGCGTTACAACATTAATTGACGAGTCTGAAAGCAATACGGCTGCTATTTTAAGCCAAGATTAAGAAATATTTAACAAGTATTTTACAAGTGCTTAAATACAACTAAATTAAATCCCAGACGAGTTTAATAGTATTTAATAGTGTTTAGTGATTTTATGTCGGGTATGTTTGAAATTCAGTGCAGTGCATTTTTTCATTAAACATATATTTTTTTTTTCGCGCGGTTCCCACTGCATATGTACAGCCCACCTCCCGCCCAACCGACCGAGGGGCGCCTGCCGCGTAACGTACGGCTCGAATCGGGGGAATAGATACGAGATAGATAAGCGAGGATTAGGAGAAAGATATCACGAGGAAGAGTGTTGCACAGATAAGGCGGTTAATATTAGACATCTGCATGAGTGGCAAAAATCCCACATTCAAATGCACAATGCTAAAAATGAGTTGAGTGAATTTGAGAGCAAAGCCAACATGATGTGAGAGGGATGGATCTCTTACGCCTACTCATTTGCACAATCATTTGGTAGAAGGAAACGAATTGAGTGAATTCAGAATGTTGAAAACAGAGACGTTTCATTCAAATGATTCGAGTAGTAAATGTAAATAAAAGGAAATAAAAACAAATTAAATGCAGCGAATTTATATCTAATTTAAATTGGAATGCAAAAACATTATTTTGTTAATATTTTCAGAGTTACTGGCGATTTGACAACGCTTCTCTGTTATCAAATTTCTTGCGTTTAAAAAGGTCCGTTCCGAAGCCGCGCTGCTCGCTGGAATGCAAAATATTTTGCAGCTTGTTTTGTGCAATAGCGGAAAAAATTGCTTATTTAAATGCCACCAAGCTAAAGCATTAAAATCAGGAGTGTATGCAACCTTAATATTGGAATATCCAGAAATTTCTTGTTCCACCTTCTCCTGTATTGTCTCAAATTTGGGGACATCGAAATAATCGGCAAATTCATCATCTACTAACTGGGCTTCATTATTGTTGAGGTCAGAATTGTCTTCAAGAAATTGACTCATAATTATTTTGTAATCATTAATAATGGTCTCTTTCTCAGTTTGTGAGAATTGAATTAGTTTGTTAGTTGGGGGAAAAAGGAACAAAGCTATGTTATGGTATTTTGACAAATTTGGAGAAACTGTTGATAAAATTTTGCTATTGAGTTGGAGTTTAAGGCTTTTAATTATTTCTGCGTCATAGTACTCGATATTGCAGGTTTTCTTTAACTTGTTTAAATTTGGCAAAATTAAATGTATCGTTGGGCGTTTAGAAGCTTCAAGTTTTTTGGACACATTCTCAAAAACTTCCAGCAATCGTACAATTGCACCTAAATGATTAATATTGATGTCATCCACTCTGCAGGTCTGATTTTTTTCTTTTAAAATTGCTGTTATCTCTATCCAATTTATTTCAATGTACTTGAGCAAATAGTAGACGGTATTCCACCGAGTTGGACAAAAACTCTTTAAAGACACCCCTAACGATGAATTATTTCCTGACTTTTTAAAATATCTGACTAGCTTGCTGCAACTTGTGACAATATTTTCCAACTCGGGAATAGCGTTAATAGCTTTTTCAACATCGTTGTTAAGCAAGTGGTTTATGCAGTGAATTTTAATTGAGCTCGAAAAGGCTTTAATCATGTTCGACCGACGATCAGTTACGATTACGGGTTTGTCTACTTCAAGGTCACATCCAAAGTCCTTCAAAATCGCCTCTATTTTTTTCTTTATATTGGCACCTTGACAAAGAAAAAATTGTAATTATACTTGTAACATAAAGATAGGGTTAACAAACCTGTGCTGGGCGAGCCCTTCATTGACTTCATGGCCATAAGGCGATCGACCAAAACTCCCTCCCTTATGTAATGGACAGTGCACGACAAATATGCTGTTTTTAAGAAGTTATCAGTCCATATGTCACTGGTAATAGCAAATCCAAAGGATTTGTACTTTTCTATTTCCGTTTTTATTGGCCCAAAGTGGGTCAAATATTGTGTCATCCACATCCAAGCAAATATTATGTTTCGGGATACCATATTTAGCCATATACCATATTTGCACCATAATTAGCTCCAACATTAATTAAAAATGATGCAAACTGTTTAATGCCAGAGTCGTCAATAATGTTAAGAGGACGGCAGTTCTTGAGAACCCATTCGGTTACAACAGATAAGCCCTCGTCTTTTGTAGCTTTTTTAACTTCAACAAGAGCAGCGTTGTGGAATTTGCTGGCATTTAGGATGTAGCATTTATGTTTGACCAGGTTAGATGTGCTTCCTGTAAACTTTAAAACAGTATAGCACATCTTACAAGCTACAAAGTCATCAATTTGTTCTCCATTTTCGTTTTTAATTTTGCGGAAAAACTCCCAGACTTCGCTTCTTCCTCTCTTTTCTATTAAGGTGTACATTCCACTTTGCAGGTTCTCTTTGATACCCACCGCACTTTGCACAGCCTATATATTTTAAATAAATTAAATTAACTCTTAAAAACCTAAAAACTAAACTTTAAAAAACTCAACAAATATATACATACAGGCTCGTCGCTACAGTGTAGAAGCTCTCAGAAAGAAATGTGCACGAATGATAAGAAACAACTCGAAGGATTCGGGTATACATGACATTGACATATTTCTCATTTCACTTTTCGATTCGTTCATTCCCTGTCATTTCGTTTGACGTCTCAAATTACGAGAGGAACCTAAGCTTACATTCATACAATCTCATTTCTTTCCATCATTCCACTCACTTCATTCTATTCGATTCGAATGTACTCTATTAGAAGTATGTTATGAATGTAATCATGCAGATGTTTAGTTAATATAAGCGATTTAAGATTTAAAGACTTGCATCCTAATTAAGTCCCCTAAGAGCAAAAGTAAGGAAGTTTTTTTTACAGATTCAATGTGATCTTGGTGTACTCCATATTGAGGACTCCAGACACACGATCCATACTCAAGAATCGGACGGACCAGTGTTGTATATAACGTTTTAGTTATGTACGGGTCATTAAATTCTTTTGACCATCTTTTAATAAAACCAAGCATACCCATACTTTATTAACCATGGTAGATATATGGTCGGTAAATTTAAGTCTCAAATATAATAGGACACCTAGATCGTTAACCTGAGATAATCGTTCTAAGGCGTTCCCATAGAGAAAGTACATAGCCTGGTGAGGACTATATCGGTAAAAAGACATGAGTTTACATTTCGATCCATTAAGCTTTAGATTATTTGCTAAACACCAATTTTGAAGATTATCCAGATCGGATTGAAGTCTAGACTGGGCGCTAGTGTATTTATACTGAAGGCAAAGCTTAACATTATCAGCGTACATAAGTACAAGTGAATTAGTTAAGGCAAGGGGCAAGTCGTTAATAAACAGTGTAAAAAGTAGGGGTCCAAGATGGCTTCCTTGGAGTTCTCGCTGATAAGTAGCTCGAAATCCACATAAGATCAGTTGGGAATCCCAAAAGACTGAGTTTACTTTTGAAGCGAAGCGAATGGTTAACAGAGTCAAATGCTTTACTGAAGTCAGTAAAGCTTTCTGCCTCCTCTGCGCGCGTCGCTCAAATCACGCCTCGTTGCCACTAAGGAGCTAGCTTGTACGCCAAGGTCCTTGACCTAATGAATCGAAAACATCTACGTCAGGCTTTCACGACCATGACCTAACCTCCTAAACAACTTAACTCCGGATACTGTATCGCTTGTATCTGTAGAAAGAAAGGTAGTTGGGAAAGGTGCAGCGCCAAATTTTATCGTCTGTGCAATCATTCCCTCATTGCACCTCCTCAGATTCAGTTGAGTGAATTGTTTTACATAAGAGCTGCAAAGGGGTCGGAGCGGATCTGAAGGATTCCGGAAGCCCACGGCGCAAAGCAGCAGGAGCAGCGTTCGCCGGAAAAGTACCAGGTTATACCAAGATTGTCAGATAAACCCAAAACGGATAAGTTAAGAAAAATAAAGAAAGACTCAATCGACAGGCTTGAATTTTACCCGCTAGACCCACCATCAAACCCTTTGCGCGAGCGAGCAGTTTGGTCCCAACCGCGGCGATAGCTCATAATTTTTCCTCGCCGCGAAGTTATCCGAAAAGACCACTAGTTTTCCGGCGGAAAAGTGACCCGAGAGTGACCCAGGGTACTTCGGAGACATCTGGCTACCCCGGCGCGATCAGTTTTGTACGGAGAAAATCGGAGGAGCACGTGGTATTCCGGCATATAGATAGGTGCTAGTTTAAGTAGTGTAAGCTATATTAGTGAGTAAATTTTATTTTTTTAGTGATTGCTGATGGCTAAAACCGATTCGGTTTTAAAATTTACTAAAGGCTCGAATCGCGGGAATAAATTCGAGTTAGTAAATATAAGTTTAAATTGAAGGATTATAAAGAAAACGAGGAAGAATAGTTATAGTTCGATAATAAAATCCTAAGGGGATCATGCTGTGCATATGTCGATCTACAATTTCTTAAGAATAAAGGACTGCAGTTTCTGGTCCTTCTATTCGGAACGTTAAACTGTAAGCGTTTTGTAAGTGCTGGCTATCTACATCACCATTAATAAGGTTGTGTAGGAAAACGACACCTAGCATTGTTCTACGATTTATTAAGGAGGGTAAGTTTATTAGTAGGAGTCTACTATTATTCGAAGGTAGGGGAAGATTTGCGTCCCAGTTAAGTCCTCTAAGAGCAAATAATAAGAAGTTCTTTTGTACGGATTCTATGCGGGCTTGATGAACACCGTATTGGGGACACACCTGAACCGTACTTCAGTATCGGGCGGACCAAGGATATAAATAAGCTTTTAGTAATATAAGGGTCGTTAAATTCTTTGGCGCATCTTTTAATAAAACCGACAACACCTTTAGCCTTATTAACCATTGAAGAAATATGGTCGGAAAATTTAAGTTTTATGTCTAAAAGGACACCAAGATCATTAACCTGAGTTAATTTTTCTAAGGCAATCTCAGAGAGATAGTACGAAGCTGGGTGAGGTCTAGTACGATAAAAAGACATTAGTTTAATGATCCATTAAGTATTAAATCATTAGCAAAACACCATTTTTGAAAATTATCGAGATCCGACTGGAGTTTGTTTTGGGCAGACGGGAACTTATATTGCAGACAAAGCTTAACATCGTCTGCGTACATTAGTACCAGCGCGTTCGTTATGAATGGGGGCAAGTCATTTATAAAAAGAGTGAATAGTAATGGGCCAAGATGGCTTCCTTGAGGGACACCAGATGTGGCACGGACTACGCGAGAGTATTGATTATAGAGGTCGTTTGAGAATCCCAAAAGATTTAGTTTACTCAACAAGAGTGGGTGATTAACTGAATCAAATGCTTTACTAAAGTCTGTGTAAATAACATCAGTTTGAAGTCCCTTTTGGAAGCCATCTAAAACAAAGGATGTCAACTCCAATAAATTAGTGGTGGTAGAGCGACGCTTAATAAAACCATGCTGACATGGAGAAATTATTGATGAGCATAGGTGTCGGATTTTTTCCCTTTTTTGTGCAGAGGAATTGTGAATCATTCCTTCCATTTAAAGGGGAAAATCGAAGATTCCAAAGATAAGTTGAAAAGTTTTTGAAGAGGTTTGCGCAGAGTCCTGGCACAGTATTTTAGCACACAGCCTGGTACTCCGTCGGGGCCTGGCGAATAAACTGGTTTTACCTTTTGAAGATCCAATAATATATTGTTTTCAGAAAGAAATGGAACAAATAAACGATTAGTTGGTTGAATGTTGTAAGAGTATGACTGATCTGAAGTTTTAGGAGGTGAATACGTTGTTTGGAAAAATTTTGCGAATAAATCAGCAATGGCCTGATCCGAAGTCGGTGATAAATTTTGATACGTAAGTAGGGAAGGAAAAGATACATGTTTACGCTTCGTGTTTACAAACTTATAAAACTGCTTTGGATCCTGAGTGAACTGAATCCGACAGCGGCGAATATAATTTTTTTAACATTCGGCGTTAAGCACGGTGAAATTTAGCCGAGCTATTAAGTATCTTGAGAAATCTATGCTGCTACAGGTACTCTGAGATTAGTACCTTTAACGGAAAATCCAAATCCCAAAAATGAACATTTGTCCTTTTTTTTCCCATTTGAATTTTTGGGCATCAGTCGCCAGTATAAAACCCCCCGACTGAAGCTATTGTCGAATTTCTTTAGCGTGGTAAGTACCTAGAACTTTTCCTTGAAGGTCTTCCAGTTCATAGTAGAGGTTACCGATCTTTCTTCGAATCCGAGATTTTACAAACATTGGAACGAATTTGACGTTTTATCCAGTTTGAAAGCAGCTTTGCTTAAAGTTACGTCGATATACCTCTTGCCCTTCAGTATACCTGACTCTTCGAGTTCGGAGATCATAGCACTTCTTGTTTTCCTCGTGCTTTCTGTACATTTGCTCGCATGCTTGTTTGCAAACTATTTCGTAAGAATCCTGGGATTCGTGGGAATTGAGACAACGGCTGCCGTACTGATTAATATTTTAAATGGACATCCCAGATCTGGAGAAAGCTTTGCTGAATATGGAAGTCGCATAGTTACGCTATTACTATCCAAGTGGAAATCTACGGAGCTGGAAGAGATTGCGGTGTCAATAGCGTTAGCACACATGACACAAATTGACAATAATTTGCTGCGTTTGGTTTTTACAACCAACGTAACGACACGTAATGAACTACAGCGGCAGCTGCAGTCTTACGCCTTCAAGAAGCGTAAAAACAAAATTGATGAATCTTCATCAAGTTTGGACAAGAAAAAACCACGAATGCAGTCGCAGGTAAAATGTCATAGTTGTGGAAAAATTGGCCACAAATAAGCTAAGCATTCTCAACAAAAGGAAAGAACTACAGGGGATGCAGCGTTTCTGGAGGGAAGGAGCGATCAAACTTAAGATGCTACAAGTGTGGTGAGGCTGGACATATTGCTACTGTATGCCCCAAAGGTAGCACCAGTGGAAACGGCGAGTACAAGGAGAAGCGCGTGGACATTTGTCAAGTTCTTCAGCCTAAGGGCTTTTTCTATCAAAGGGGTGAGACCTTTCCATTTTTTTTTGACTCGGGTGCCGAGTGTTCTTTGATAAAAGAAAAATTAAGTAACAAAATTGATGGAAAAAGATTTAATAATTTAATTGTACTTCGAGGAATTGGCGACAATATTGTTAAGAGCCATTTGAGTCTACGATTCAAATATCACAGTATAATTTAGAAATTTTGTTCCATGTAGTATTAGACAATTATTTGTGTTCGTCCGTAGAGCGTTATACTTGAACTCACGGGAGTAACGGTAGGTCCCGGAGTCGTAGTCAAAACCGTAAATAGTCCTGACTAAATTTACCTGGATTCTGCAAGGGACTGCTCAGGTTGGCCAGACGCTTGCTGTGATCAGGCATGAGTTGATGTGGCGTGCTTGAAGTCCTGGGGTGGTTTTCCTCAAGTACCGGTGGGATGGTGGTTCGGCGGATTCCTTATCGGCCGGTCCTACTGGCGGTCCGTTTTACGGGAGCAACACTCGAAGTAGGTTAGATAGTGCGGGGTCGGCTGGTGGTCCGGTTTTACGGTAGCAACACTCGAGCTAGACTGGTATGCCGCGAGATCTCCTCGTGGTCCGTTTCAAGGGAGCAACACTCGGAGTAATGATATGACGCGGGGTCTACTTGTGGTCCGGTTTTACGGTAGCAACACTAGACGTAGACTGGTATGCCGCGGATTCTACTTGTGAACCGTTTTACACAGGATCACTAGAAGTAGGTTGATTTTAAGTGCCGTGGACACTGAGTAACGAGACGATTGACTCTGATTTCGGAACTGTCTTTATTTCAGAAGAATAACTCTTATATAAGATGCTAAATTATACATCATTAAATCTAAGAAAGGTCAAAGTTCTGGACGTGCTAAACTAAGGTTAATGCCAGGGTCACCCACCTCTGAGTCTGCTGACTCAGATTGTTTGTTCATGTACTGCTTGCGCATTTCGGCTTAGCTGGCTAGTTTTTACTTGCATCGGTCAGTCGGTCATTCTTCCCGCTGATATGCTGCTTCTGCTTTTGGCGCCGTCTACTAGTGCTGGGTTAATAGGTTGGATATAGTTTTATGCTTATTACTAATTGTTTATAGGTGAGAAAATCGGTTAGTGGGTTTTTATATTGCGACATGCTGATGCATATTGACTGGATCAAATTACTAAGTGTGCATATAGGGTAGTAGGTCTTGGCACTAGGTGCCAACAATTTGAAACATGACATCATGATTGGACAAGAAATATTCCAGCTTGGTTTTGGTGTGATTATCGAAACAGACAAACTTAATATTTACAAAACTAAGATTATTGATGCTATACATGAAGAGACATCCAATTTTGAAAATGTACTTGACACCAACATAGAATTAAGTGAAATTGATAAATGTAAACTAAAAAACATACTGAAACATTACTCCGAAAATTTTATAAATGGAATCCCAACTAAACGTGTAACCACAGGAGCATTAGAAATTCGTTTGATAGATGAGAATAAAATTGTTCAAAGGCGCCCTTATCGGCTCAGTGTAGATGAAAAGATATTAGTTAGGGAAAAAATAGACCAAATGATTAAATCCAATGTGATCCGTCCAAGCAATTCGCCATTTGCAAGTCCAATGCTATTGGTCAAAAAGAAAGATGGCAACGACAGACTGTGTATTGATTTTCGTGAGCTAAATTTAAACACAATCTCAGATAAGTACCCGTTGCCGTTGATTTCTGATCAGATAGATCGCTTGCGAGGCGGAAAATATTTTTCTACTTTAGATATGGCCAGCGGATTTTATCAAATACCAATCCATCCCGATTCCATAGAAAGAACAGCATTCGTTACCCCAGTATGAATTTCTAGTGATGCCATTTATGCTAAAAAACGCCTCTTCTATTTTTCAACGTGCTATAGTGCGAGCCCTGGGTGACTTAGCCTATTCCTACGTAGTGGTCTACATAGACGACGTGCTGATTGTAGCAGAAACAAAGGAGGAAGCATATGAAAGGTTAAGCATTCTGCTGAGAGTTTTGTCTGAGGCAGGTTTTACATTCAACGTAAAAAGTGCGCTTTTCTTCGCACAGGAATAGAGTACCTGGGATTTTATATTAAAGATGGTGAAATTAAACCAAATCCAAGTAAGATAGAAGCACTGACAGTTCTGTCGCCACCATCCACTGTAACTCAATTAAGGCAATTCATAGGTTTGGCATCATAATTTAGACAATTTGTCCCGCGGTTCTCAGAGCAGATGAAGCCGCTCAATGAGTTGACCTCTAAACTTAAAACGTTTGATTGGAAAGAGAAGCATGAACAGATCCGACAAAAGATTATCAAAATACTGACGTCTGACCCCGTACTGACAATCTTTGACCATAAGCTTCAAATTGAATTGCATACAGATGCCATACAGATATCACTCATACGAATTAGAAACTTTAGCTGTTTACAATGCAATAAAACACTTTAGACATTATTTACATGGCAGAAAATTTATTGTGTACACCGATTGCAATTCACTAAGAGCGACTCAGAGGAAAGCTGAGTTGACCCCAAGAGTACACCGTTGGTGGGGGTATTTACAGGCTTTTGATTTTAGTATCGAGTATCGGAAGGGTTGCCAAATGGCACACGTGGATTTCTTATCGCGCAATCCAATCCCTAAAGTGTCAACTGTCATTCGTAGAGTAGCAGAGATTCGTGTAGATCTAGCATCAATAACAAATAATTGGCTGATAGCCGAACAGCAACGAGATGATAGCATAATAAAAATCGTGAACCAACTAAATGGTGAAGATGTAGAGACCGATGTAATGAAAACATATGAAATTAGGACTGGGCTATTGTACCGCAAGATACAACGTAATGGCAAGACTCGTTGTTTGCCAGTGATTCCCAAGGCGTTTAGGTGGTCTGTCATAAACCATGTACATGAGGCTATGATGCATTTAGGGTGGCAGAAAACTTTAGACAATATGAATATAAATATGTCAAGAAATTCCTTGAAAATTGCATAACATGCAAATTGGCTAAGCCCCCTTCTGGAAAGGCACAAATGGAATTGCACCCTATTCCTAAGATTGATATACCATGGCATACTATCCACGTGGATATAAGTGGCAAACTCAGTGGGAAAAACGACCTAAAGGAGTACATTATTGTACAGGTAGATGCATTTACAAAGTTTGTTCACTTATATCACACTCTTAATCTAGACTCAGAAAATTGCATTAAAGCTGTGAAGTCAGGCATATCTTTCTTTGGAGTACCCAGTCGAATTATAGCAGATCAGGGCAGGAGCTTTGCGAGTAACAAATTCCGAGAATTTTTCTCATCAAATAAAATTGAATTGCATTTAATAGCCACGGGAGCAAGCCGTGCCAATGGACAGGTGGAACGTGTAATGAGCACGTTAAAAGCTATGCTAACTGCGGTAGAAACTAGCGAACGTTCTTGGCAGGATGCATTGCAAGATATCCAGTTAGCCTTAAATTGTTCTACAAATAGAGTTACCAAATCTAGTGCTTTAGAGTTGTTGATAGGGAAAGAGGCTAGGCCTTTTGGTATGATGAAAATGAATGAAGAAGAGAATATAGTAAATAGAGAAAGTGCCAAAATAAAAGCTAAAGAAAATATGGAGAATAATGCACGATACGATAAAGAAAGATTTGACAAAAATAAAGCGAAAATTATTGCGTATAACGTAGGTGATCACGTATTATTGAAAACTGAAGAGCGTCATCAAACAAAACTTGATCCAAAGTTCAAGGGTCCATTTCAAGTTGTAAAAGTATTAGATGGAGATCGATATGAATTAAAATCATTAGTTAATAAGCGAACGTATAAATATTCACACGAGTTTCTAAGAGCGCTACCAAATAGACAGTTAATCAGCGAATTAACAGGAGAATTGCAGAATAATGATGAACCCCAAGAGGGGGTAGAGCCTGCGGTTGGCACAAGTGAATGTGCGTTTGTGTCCCAAGAGGGGATAGAGCATGAAGACGGCACGAATGAAGGTGCGTCTGTGTCCCAAGAGGGGATAGAGCATGAAGACGGCACAAGTGAAGGTGCGTCTGTGTCCCAAGAGGGGAAAGAGTATGAGGATGACACAAGTGAATATGCATCTGTGTCCCAAGGAGGGAAAAGTTGATCACAGTATGGCAGCTGTTTCGCAGGGTCGAGCAGTGCTATGGCGGAGGTCTTGGTGACCTGGTGCATGTATTTGCGCGGCAAAGTTGAAAGAAGTTAAATGATGAATTTAAGTTATGTAAGATGAATTGATTAAAATTAAGAATGGTTTAAGAAAAGAAGGAAGAATGAAAAGTTTATGTTAAATGTTAGAATTGTCTATGGAAAGCGACTCTTGTAGTTTGTAGTTGTAAGAGAATGATGATGAAAAGAATCAATAAATAAATTAAATGTAAGGCTTCAAATATAAAAATCAACATAACCGAGGTTTTCTTGACTTGTTTGGCAATTTAAAAAACTCAACACACAGGGACGTGTGATAGGTCAGGAAGGCCGTGTCGGGAAACAGTAGAATTCAAGGACAGAGACAAGAACAGAGTTGCCGCGAAATTCTAAATTCGGGGAATATAGAATTCATACGAAAGGCATAGCAGCAGAGATGCTGGTGAGTGAGGTCCGCTCACGAGTTACCAGAAGTTTAAAGGGATGAAAAGAGATGACGACAGAGGCTAAGCTTGAGAGAAGGCTAAGAGAGAGAAGGTTGGGAGAAATGATCGATGAGAGAAAATGAGGCAGTCGAGTGATGGTAACGAACGTGAGCGGAACTTGCTGTGCTGCCGCATCGATTTTATTAAGTGACAATGGAGGAAACTACTGGACATACTACAGGGACTACGGCTCTTACTACATACATATATCTATATATTTATAATAAAATATAATAAGATATTAAGATATTAATTATTAAAAAAAACTAAAGGGTGTGCAAAATTCTAATAAATGTACAATATTCTTTGTTTATAAAATATATAAATTTCAGTAGGTATAAAATTCAGCAAGCCGATATTCTCAATATTACACTGCTATATATATATATATAAGTGATATAAATATATAGGTGAAAGAATTTAGATTTCATTAAATAATGATAACTTTGCGATATTGTTCTATTTAAATTAATTATTATAAACGTCTCTAGCTATTCCTGTCCTTGAGCTCAACGGCGGCGAACATCGGTGAGTAAATATCACTAAATTAAATTTTAATAGATTTGCGACGCAAACAGTAAATTTTAGCAAGGCATGAATTAAATAATTTTGGATTAATGATTACATGAATGATTGTAATTAATGAAATCGCAATTTCTTCTAATTCCTAATTCAATTACTACATTAATTCCAAATGTAGTTAAACTGAATTATAGAATTTAACCCAATGTTTTTAAATCTCTTTATATGTAAATATAAAAATATATATATTAATATGAATTCTAATGAAAGCATATGAAGTAGCTGTTAAGGAGAAATTTTATAATGAAATAGAAATACCCAATAGGGAAAAATGAATCCAGTTCACTCGAATTTATATTTGAGTATTTGGAACTCCATGCAGGCCTAAGACCATTACAGATCCGCCACAGAAACAAATAGCCATGCTGGAACCACAATAAGTATCACATAGGATTGTTATATGGGGCGAATCAAAAGTCGTAGATATCGCCAAGGTCGGGGGGTTAAGAATAGGGTATAATGAACATCTAATACCCTACAACTGATAAGGGTCAGTCTCTCTCTCTCTTTTTTCTGAGCCTGTTTGCCTTTTAGGTGATTTGTTTCTCTTGTTTTCTTTTGAATTTGTTTCGGTAGGACGATCATCCGGGTTTTTCTCTACTAATTTGCATCAGTTAGTGCACTTAAATTTATTTTGGTGATGTGTTGTATGGATACGTGAAAATAACCACCCCCATCCTTCGAGCTTAGTCTAAGATCACAAGAAGTGGACGCCCTTCACTACCATCCACCCCCCCCCTCTGCACCTTGCAGTAGATCTTGCAATTTGGTTCTGTTTAACTGCAGCCCGTACACCCCCACGTTAGAAGTTGGCTAACAACTTGGGGAGTTCGAACCACACCCACACATTACAGATGCCGGGATGCCGGGCCGATGGATGATCCACGTGGGGGTGGGTTCTCCAAGGTAAGGCCGGTAACTCCAATGGGTTCTTATTTTCCTTCCTTCCTTCTTAGAATTCCGCGGGAATGGGTTGGCGGAATATAGCTCGCCAGCTAATCTGGGTAAAACTAAAGAAATAACCCAAAAAAAAATGTAACCTATGTGAGCGATGTCACAAACATTCATGGGAAAGGAACTTACTTCGAAAGGTCTTCCTGCTCTGAAGGTTCGATCGAAAAGAACCTTAAAATCCAGAGCGGAAATCTAAGTCAGTTAAAATTTTCGCCATGACAGAAAAATGCAGCTTTCCAGTGCATAACTGGTACAGCTGATAAGATGGTGTTTATCAGATGGCAACTCTTTGTTTACCTAATCGGTAGTCTGAGCTTGGTACCTTTAACGGAAAATCCAAATCCCAAAAATGAACATTTGTCCTTTTTTTTTCCATTTGAATTTTTGGGCATCAGTCGCCAGTATAAAACCCCCCGACTGAAGCTATTGTCGAATTTCTTTAGCGTGGTAAGTACCTAGAACTTTTCCTTGAAGGTCTTCCAGTTCATAGTAGAGGTTACCGATCTTTGTTCGAATCCGAGATTTTACAAACATTGGAACGAATTTGGCGTTATATTCAGTTTGAAAGCAGCTTTGCTTCTTGCAGCTAGCCCTTCTTGTTTTCCTCGTGCTTTCTGTACATTTTCTCGCATGATTGTTTGCAAACTATTTCGTAAGAATCCTGCCTGTCAAATCGTAGCGAACGATCCTTCAAAAGATTTTAACGTCGGAGCAGAGAATAGGTCGAACGTCAATGCAGATAGAGCCGCAAAATTTCGCACCAATTTCCGATACCATTCACACATCCCCATAAAGCTTCCCAAGTTCTTTACGCTTTTTGGTAACGGAAAGTTGGTTATACCAAACACCTGTTCTGGATCTGTACGGATTCCTCCGTTACCTATTAACATATATGACCTAGATAACGCACCCGTCTCATGCAGAAGTGACTTGTCAATGTTGATTGTCAAACCTGCAGGCCCAATGTGCAAAAATAACTCCCTAAGAACTTCGAGGTGATCTTAGAAACTTGCAGATACTATTAGAAGATCATCTAAATATATAAAAACTTCGTTCCTCATGTGAGCTGGCACTAGCTTGACTAATAAACGAGACATGGTGCTCGTTGCATTGCATAAGCCAAACGGCATTACTTTAAATTGGTATAACCGTCTACCTGGTACCGGGAACGCAGTCTTTTTGCGCGACTGAACATCTAAAGCCACTTGCCAATAGGCATCCTTTAGGTCTAAGCTAGTTATAAATTCTGCTTTGGTAATCGGCTCAAAATCCGATTTATTGACTTTTCGGGAGATACAGGGAAATGCCACTGTTTGATGGGCTTCGCTATTCCTACATCAATAGTGTGGGTTATCAAATTTGTCCTGCCTAATCGTTTCTGAGTAAAAGAAGGAAAACAATTTGTGGTATTTGCCAATTTAGTTTTTTCGTCTTCCGACAAATCGTGTTGATCCACCTCGTCTGGGCGGACTACCTTAGCCGATTCTATCTCTTTTTAAATGTGTTGGAAGATGATCGTATAACTTCCAAAAGTCTATGCCAAGATATAAATCTTGTTTGAGTGAAGGTAGGACATAAAGTTTTAAAGGTTTCTTATCATTGCCGTATTCTACGTCAATGTTTAAACCTCCTACTATATTTTGGGATTTCCCGTCTGCTGTCGCAGCGCTGCCTTTTATGACTCGGTTTTCCTTATACTTTATAACGTTATTAGCTAATTCTCCTCCTATGCAACTAATCGAAGCTCCCGAATCTAACAAACCGGTAGAAACGGTCGTGGATCTCTAGATCCTGCCGGTATGGAATTAATGTGTTTCAAACTGTCAAAAGGTGTCTGTTCAAACTTTGCACCTTTTCACATTTTTCCAAAACGCCTTTAACCTTCGAAAATGTTGTTTAACTACATTAGCCATCCTTTGTACCTTTTGTATTGTGACGTCCTTAAATTTTGAAATTTTATTATAAAGTAGAGAGCTATCTGGGACTATTTGTTCGTCTGGGGAAGAGAGAGATGCACTTTGAAGAGTGTCCTCTATTGGTCGGTCATTGTGGACTGATTTCGACTGGCATATGAAGTCTTCTGTCTGTATTGCGACTTCGATATGCCTGGCTTGAAGTTTTTTAACATTTTCTGCATCTTGGCTTATAAGTAATAGCCGCACCGCATCCGTAACAAAAAAACACGCCTTTCTGAGAGACAATCCTGGTACCTGGTCCTTCGCTTTGGTCAGTTCCATCATTTTAAGAAAAGGCTTCGATATCTGTCTCACCCTCCGATTCTGTCTCTTGGGGATCTACCATTTCATCTCTAAATTCAGCTACTTCACGCTTAAGCGGAGCAACCTTAGTATACCCGCTACATCTCTTGACACCGTTTTTATTTCCAGATTCCGGATTTCATGCCGAATTTCAGGCCTAAGATTTCTTTTCAGTACTCGGACAAGTTTACTTGTCACCCAGGGCTGTTCTAACTGATCAATTAGTCCTGATATGGTGTCGTAGAAACTATCGAAGGATTCGTTTTGTTTCTGTTTGGTCATTCTAATTATTTCCTCTATATCATTATTATCTCTACTGTCGTAAGGCTATACAAAAATCCTCCCAACAGACTTCGCCGTACGCCTTATGGTATCGCCAATAATATTCGTTGGCCTTCCCTTTGAATAGAACACTGCAGTTCTTACACAACACGGTAACACGGTTGTGAGGGCCTCGACCCAATAAATAAAATTGTCAACAGACATACTTTCAGCCAGGCATGGGAATAACCTAACCCGACTCGTCTTACCCTTGGGATTCAGTTCCGCCGCGGATCCTGGATCCTTTTCCCACTTGCTCCTGACTTCTACTACTTGGCTGATTCGCGTACCGCCGCCGGACTTACCCACAGGGGGTCCTTAAGCTACTGATCGCAGATCCTTCGCATTCGCTTTAAATCCCGCACCTTCAGCCAATACTCCTAATTCCTCCAAGGAATCTTTCCCGCTTAAATGTCAGACTTACCCGTATATAAGGATACCAGTATATAAGGAGGAGGGACCTTATATAGTGCCCCCCTATATAAGTAAGGAGAAGGGTCCTTATATAGTGCCCCCCTCCGTATATAGTGCCAGAGGCGCCCGGTAGTCCTTGCAAATCTCGCTTCCTGCCGTTAATCCTTCGCTCCTCTACTCTCTCCGTTAACATTCTCCAATTCCCGCCGCATTTATAAATGGCGGGCTTATTTTATTGGACACCATTGTCAGTCACCATCACCTTTGGCACCCCGTATCTAGCGATGATCCTTTCGTGGATTGCCTTTTGCAGCGTCTCCGTTGTGGCTTTCCGCATTGGGACCATTTCTGTCCATTTTGAAAAGCGATCGATCATCACTAATAGCATGGTGTTTCCATGCTTGGACCTCGGCAACGGTCCCACGAAGTCCGCACATACCGTCGCCCACGGCTCCTCTGGGACCTGTGTCAGCATTTTCCCTGTGGCCTGCATCTGGCTCGGTTTATACCGCATGTATGTCTCGCATTTCCTGACATAGTTCCTTACGTCCTTAGCATCCCTGGCCAGAAGTACCTTGCTGCTACTATCGTTTTTCTTCCGCCGAGATGTCCCGCTGTTGGTGCGTCGTGGTTCTCCTTCAGCACATGTTGCCTCATGTCCATCGGCACACACAGCTTCCATAATGCTACTTCCTCGCTCCCGGCTCTATGTGGAACATGTCGGTAAATCAAGCCAGCCTCCTCAACGTACTCCGGAAACTTCTGTGGGTTTTCCTGCATCTTATTTTTCAGTGAGCCTATCCAAATGCATTCCGCGTCTTCGATTGCTGTGGCACTTCTCAGCTTCTTTACTATCGGCTGGCGGGAAAGTTCAGCTTGCCTTTCCTGTAGCTGATGACGTAATCGTACTGTTGCAACTCGAAGATCCATCTCGCGATCCTTCCAAGTGGGCTCTCTATATTGTTCAACCATTTTAGCGCCATGTGATCCGGGATCACGTCGAACTGGTACCCCTCCAGGTATGGTCTCATTTGCCGAATTGCCCATATTATGGATAGGCACTCCTTCTCCGTTGCCGAGTAGTTCTTCTCCGCGCCTATTAGCGTTCGGCTGGCGTAAGCGACCACTTGCTCGCCCTCATCAGTATCTTGCGTCAGCACTGCACCCACGCCGTAGTCGCTGGCGTCTGTTTGTAGCACAAATTTCTTTGTGAAATCGCGGCATGCCAGCACTGGATCCTCTGCTAAACGCGACATTATCTTCTCAAACGCCTCTTGGTGTCTGGCCGTCCACTCCCACTTTGTTTCCTTTCGTAGGAGATTGTTCAACGGCCTTGCGACCCCAGCGAAGTCTGGGACGAACCGTTGATACCACGACGCCATTCCTATGAACTGCCGTACCCCTTTCACGTTCGTTGGCCGCCTTCAGTCTTCGGAAAACTTCCCTTAAATTTGCCATGTGCTCCTCCCTCGTGCGCCCGATCACTATTATATCGTCCTGGTACGCGAATGCGTGGGGAGCCATGTCCGGGCCTATGACCTGGTCTAGAGCCCTTTGAAAAGTTGCCGAAGCCGAGTGTAGCCTGAACGGCATCACCTTCCACTGGTACAGACCTTTCCCTGGTACCGTAAAGGCCGTGTATTTCCGGCTCCCTTCCTCCAGTGGGATTTGCCAATAGCCGTCCTTCAGGTCGAAGCTGCTGAAAAATTTTGCCTCCCTCAATTGCTCCAAAATGAAGTTTATTCTGGGCATGGGGTACGCATCCTTCACTGACTTTGCGTTTATCTGCCGAAAGTCTACGCACATCCTTCACTGGCCCGTCTTCTTCTTCACCATGACAATGGGTGAGCTGTAGGCGCTGTTTGACGGTTCGATGCATCCCTTCTCCAGCAGTTCTTCCACCTTTTCATTGATTTCCCCCTATATTTTGGGGTTCTTTGGGTAGTATCTTTGTTTAATTGGGATGTCGTCCTTCATCGTGATTTTATGCTGGGTTATGTTTGAACAACCCTTCTGATTCCTGAACGCCGCCAGCTCTTCTTCGATGAACCTTTTGTCCCGCTCGCGATCCCATTCCTCCGAGGGTCCCGCTATCGCTATGGACAGCCTATCCTCCAGGCATCCGCTCCACCTCTCTCTCTTCGGGATCGTGACTTGGTGGCCTGCGCAGTTGATTGTTGTGCCGAATTCTGCGAGGAAATCCCATCCAAGCACCGCGCTGTCTCCCATGCCTGGCAACACTATCATATTCATATCCTTTTTCTTGTTGCCAAAGCTTACAGTTGTTAGGAGTACCCTTTGAGTTTCTATGTGGCTCCCGTTGGCCAACTTTACTAGTCTCCTTGTCGCTTTCCGTTCTCCGGCGATTCCCGGGTCCTCTGCTAGCTTTTCTGAAATGAAGCTAGCCGTTGCCCCGGTGTCCACCATGGCCCTCACTTCTGCTCCTCCGACTTTGACGACTGCCGCCAACTGCTGATCTCCTCCTGTTAATCCTCCAGCTAATTCTGAGTGGCAGCTCCACGCGATCCCGGCCTTCCTCTCTACGGCTGAGATCGCTGCACCTTTCTCGCTCTTTGGCAGCACTCAGTGCTTCTCACCCATACTGCGCCGCACATCCTGCAGAACAACATTCTGGGGTTCCTGCACCCACTGGCCCAATGGCCCATGCCCCCGCACCTGTTGCACGCCTGCGCTGGGTTTTCTATCTGTCCCTGTCTAGGCGTCGCTGGCCACTGCAAGTTCGGCTGCCTTTGGCTTTGGCTTGCTGCCCATCGTTGTCTCGGCTGCTGTTGCCTTGGGCCTGTCCATTGCTGGCTCGGCTGCTGTTGCAGTGGCATTTGGCGTTGCTCCTCCGGCTGCCATCTCTGCCCCCACCCCTATCCTGGGGGGCTCTGTTGCTCCGGTGGCTTCTGGTGTCGTTCTTCTTTTGGCTACCCTCTGTCTGCCGTGGCGGCTTGCCTGTTAAAAAACTCTTCTTCTAAGGCCAGCTCCTCGAATTCCTTGGCCAGATCCATCACCTCCTCGAGCGATGCGCATGCGTATGGCCTCATGAACATTTTCATGCACGGCATGCAGTACTCCACTAGCCTTTCAATGACCTCCTTTGTGGACTTTCCTAAAGGCATCATTAGCGTCTGAAGGTTCACCATGTATTCTTTAAACGGCTCTCCTCGTAGCTGTTTTCGCTGCCGAACCTGGTGTGCCAGTTTTTCAAAGTACCCTTTGTTTCTCTCCATCCCGTAGGTTTTGGCAGACCATGCTACTCGGTCCACGAACTCGAGAGGATCTCCTGTTCCGTCGAATCGCCACCTTCTCATAGTCAACCTGTACTGGCTTCCGCATTTGTAGCTCCATGCTCTCTATGCTCTTTATTTGTGGCACTGACAGACTTTGGATGAGCTTTTCCGACTCGCTCACCGCTCTCTGCCTCGGAGTAGTCCTCTGCGCGTATTTCTCCTCGAATCCACGCGTGACCGCCATCACTTCTTCGTCCTTCGTCTCGTCGACCCACCTTGCAACAAGTACCCTCATGATCTCAACGGTTCCATCCGCTGGGAGACCGAGCTCCCTGCACACTTCACGTCGACGCCGTTGCTCCCTCGTCGGTCGCCGCTTCTGTTGCTGCTTCTCCTTTGCGGGTGCCGTAAACCTTCGGTATCTTTGGCTCACTGGGAATGCCCTTTCGCCGTGGCCGGCACCTAACAGACCGATTGGCTCACCTCCCAGGCATACGCCGGGCAGGATATGCTTGTCTCTGCTTAGCGGCCGGATCAGGGCACGAAGGGCCTACCTACCCCGCCGGACACACCCCATTATTGTCGCGTTCGTCACTCGCCTCCAAACACCTGCGTGCATACGCCCCGCAGGATCTATTGCAGGCCAGAGGTTTTGGCGTCGCGTCTCCTTTAACTCCAGGTCTTACGCTGTGCATACGCCCCAGCGCCTGGATCAGGATTCTAATGACTCTCCCGGGTGTCCGTGCGTGGTTTTACTTGTGGGCTTGAGTTCCCGAGCAGGCTATCCCTCGCGTTGCAGGATCACACCTGGTTCGAACGGACAGGAGAAGGCAAGGCGTACGCCAGGCTGATCCGTCGTTCCCGCTACTACACCAGGATACCTGTTGTATCCGGGAATAACTCCACCCGACTCGTTTACCCTTGGGCCTCAGCTTTGCCGCGGATCCTTGATCCTTTCCCCTTGCTTCTTGCCTGACTCGCGTACCTCCGCCGGACTTCCATCTCGACCATCCGACGCTGCCGTGCTGACTTGCTTCTTCTAACTGTGACAAGGCAAGCTGAATTTTGTTCCACGCAGTGCAGTGGAATCGACTCATCCCAATCTAGCTTATTAGGCCAAAGTTCCTGCAACAGGATCTTTCCTTTAATAAGGATCGGGCTTAATAAGCCAAGGGGGTCGAAAAGCTTTGATGTCACCGAAAGAATATTCCGCTTAGACGCCCTTTGACCCATGACTGACATATCAATTTCGAATTTAAACGCGTCATCTTTAGGAACCCAAACGATTCCTAATGTTTTTGTCAGCTCTGAGTCGGAAAGTGTTATTGGCTTAACCGTGCACTAGGATGTAATCACTTTAGGCGAGTTTGAACACCACTTACTCAATTCAAACCCAGCGTTTTGAAGAACCTGAGTTACTTCAGACTTAATTGTCTTTAGCTCTTCCACGCAACCAGCACGTCATCGACCCAAGTCAGACCCAATAATTTTAGCAGCTCGGGGGAATGTATTTTTCGCGGATTCACTAAACCTCTTCAAACACCTTATGGCCAGGAATGGGGCTGGTGCAGTGCCATAAGTAACGGTGTTGAGATTGCACAATTTCAAGGACTCAGTCGGGTCTTTTATCCACAATATCAACTGGTATCGTCGATCTGCTTCATTTACCATCACTTGACGATACATCTTTTTTATGTCAGCTACCAGAGCGAATTTGTTTAGCCGAAATCTAAGAAGAGTTAAGTAAAGCTCTTCCTGAATTGTTGGACCCACCATCAACAACTCATTTAAACACTTCTGTGTGGATGTCTTGCAGGACGCATCAAAAACGACTCGGAGTTTGGTCGTTGTACTTTGAGGCCGTATGACACACTGGTGGGGAATAGCGTAGTGTGGAGAAGCAAGAACGTCATTGCTTGAAGGGAACATATGGCCTAGGGATTTTTATTCTTCCATAAATTCCAAATACATTTTCTTTAAGTTCGGATCTCGAGATAATCTTCTCTCGAGCAACAGAAATCGGCGTTTGGCTATCTCGAATGAGTTTCCCAAAACGCTTGGAAGTTTAACTTAAAATCGACCTGAAGGCAGTATTCTTGTAGTCTTCCGATAATGTTCCTCACATAGCTCTAGTTCTGGCGACAACATCTTTTTAGAAGATGTCTTTTTTTCAAGTTTTTGTCTATTGACTCTAATATTTCTTCTTGGCAATTCAGGCTAGAGACCGCCTGTTGAGGAGTTGAGAAATTTGCCAGATATTTTCCCGATAATATTTACCCAAGGAGAGTTTTTTGAAGGATGGGATGGTTCAGACCTTACTTTATTTGGCCAATGGACAACAGTTCGAAAAGGTTTGAGGTTTGTAAAAGGTTTCGAAAAGGCTGAGGTTTGTAAAAATATGGGTCTGCTAATGGCAAGTTCTTTGGTAGGGTCCAATCTTTCACGTTCACTGACTGGTCAGGGTGATAGCCTGAAATTGTTTTCAAAACCCAAAAGTCGATCGGAAACTTGCTACCATTGACTCTCGACTTCACCACGGTGTGTATCTTTTTCTTTACTTGTGAATTAGTTTGACCAATTCCAAGCAAGTTGATACACGATTCCTCCCTACGGATCTGTAAGCGTTGAGCAAGACCTTCCGAAATCGGACCACAGCGGCAATTCCTCATAATCCAGTGACTCTTCCCATTTTTGCTTGGTCACTGGATCCACTCTACTCAAAACTAAATGGATAATCATTGAGTTTGCAATTTTAGTATCATCTCCTATGGATAATAGTTATCCATAAATTGATGAAACAGTGTCGAAGAGACCCCTCAACGACGACGCAGATGGCTGGGAAATTTTCGCAAGGCTGAACAGTTGACTTATTTGGTTCTTATAAACTTTTTTAGACTAGCGATAGGATTGTCGTAATTACTCTCGCTGACTTGGAATGCCTTGATAGTTCCTAAGGCTTCACCAGAGAGGCAAGAAATTAAGAGATTAAATTTCTCTATAACAGGAATGTTCTTATCTTTGTGTACCAAGGTCTCGAAAAAACTTTTATAATTTTTGAAATCCGAATAATTTGCACTGAATTTTGGTAATGCTAAACTGGGAAGTCTAGCCCCAGTTGGGGCTGCAGAAATTGTAGTAGCTGGACGGGAGTCCTCAGCTGTACTGAAGGCATTACATAAGGACAAAATCCTTGCCTTGGTTGTGATTGTTAATTCTTCCAACTCGGCTCCAAATTCATCCATTTCGTCTAACTGCTCGATCTGGTCTTGCAACTCATTTGCTTTAGAAATTGTCTCATCTAAAACCTGAAGCCTACATTCTATCTCGGTCTTTTCTAGAGGATGTGATCCAGCTTCCAAACGTTCCTCTAACCGGCGAATGCTTTTTACTTTAACATTTAATCTTCTTTTTAAGTCATAAAGGGCCGTGGAATTAATTTTGGGTTTATTACTCTCCATTCTACAATTATTTTTTTTCTAAAAAGAAGCGAATTCGATGCAATTTAAATATTTAAAAATTATTTAAAACTTAATACATTTTTTTTTTTTTTTTTTGCGCGGTTTCCACTGCATACGTACAGCCCACCTCCCGTCTAACCGACCGAGGGCTCGAATCGCGGGAATAGATCCGAGATAAATAAGCGAGGATTAGGAGAAAGATATTACGAGGAAGAGTGTTGCACAGATAAGGCGGTTAATATAAGCGATTTAAGATTGTTAGTAGAGCAAAGTGACAAGATGTGGTAGAGACCATTGTAGTCCGAACATAATACTCTGAACGGATCGTGTTGGTAATATGTCGAACTACAATGGCTGAGGAGTAGAGGACGAAAGTTTCTAGTCCTTCTACTAGGAACGTTAAAATTTAAGCGTGTTAGTAAATGCTGGCTGTCAATATTTCCATAAATAAGATTGTATAGAAACATGACACCCAGCATCGTTCTACGGTTTGTTAATGATGGTAAGTTGATTAGTAAAAGTGTACTACGATAAGAGGGGAAGTAAAGATTTGCATCCCAATTAAGTCCCCTAAGCGCAAAAGTGAGGAAGTTTTTTTGTACAGATTCAATGTGATCTTGGTGTACTCTATATTCAGGACTCCAGACACACGATCCATACTCAAGAATCAGACGGACCAGTGATGTATATAACGTTTTAGTTATGTACGGGTCATTAAATTCTTTTGACCATCTTAATAAAACCAAGCACACTCATAGCTTTATTAACCATGGTAGATATATGGTCGGTAAATTTAAGTTTCAAATCTAATAGGACACCTAGATCATTAACCTGAGTTAATCGTTCTAAGGCGTTCCCATAGAGAAAGTACATAGCCTGGTGAGGACTAGATAGGTAAAAAGACATAAGTTTACATTTCGATCCATTAAGCTTTAGGTTATTTGCTAAACACCAATTTTGAAGTTTATCCAAATCGGATTGAAGTCTAGACTGGGCGCTAGTGAATTTATACTGAAGGCATAGCTTAACGTCATCAGCGTACATAAGTACAGGTGAATTAGTTAAGGCAAGGGGCAAGTCGTTAATAAACTGAGTAAAAAGTAGGGGTCCAAGATGGCTTCCTCCAAGAAGACCCCCGATGTGGCGCCGACTAAACGCGAGGTAACATCTTTAAAGAAAACACGTTGGGTTCTCCCTGATAAGTAGCTCGAAATCCACATAAGAAGATCAGTTGGGAATCCCAAAAGACTGAGTTTACTTATAAGAAGCGAATGGTTAACAGAGTCAAATGCTTTACTGAAGTCAGTGTAAATGACGTTTGTTTGTAAGCCATTCCGGAACCCATCCGTAATAAAAGATGTTAGCTCCAATAAGTTGGTAGTGGTGGAGCGGATAGCTTCATAAAGCCATGCTGGCACGGAGTTTTTATTGAACTACATAGGTGTTGCAAATGTGGAGTGATAAGTTTTTCAAAAAGCTTTGGAATTACTGACAATTTAGATATGCCTCTATAATTCGCAGCGTCGGATTTTTTCCCTTTTTTATGTAGCTGAATAATGAAGGATTCCTTCCACATAAGGGGAAAGATCGAAGTTTCCAGCGATAGATTAAAGAGTTTAACGAGTGGTTTGCAGTGCAGTGCAGTGCAGTGCGAACTTCGCACAGAGCTTCGGCGCAGTTCTTCAGAACACAGCCTGGTACCCCATAAGGGCCTGGCGAATACACGGGCTTGACCTTAAGCAGATCCGATAACACACCACTTTGATCGAAAGATGGGCGAAATATAAGATTGGCTGATTGGATATCATAAGTGTAAGGCTGAACTGAGTTGCTGCTAGGAGAATACGTAGTTTGAAAAAACTGTGCAAAGAGATCGTCCATTGCCTGATCAGTGTTCGCATAAGAGTTCTCAAACGTAAGCAGTGGGGGAAAGGATACATGTTTACGCTTAGTGTTTACAAAGTTATAAAACTGCTTCGGATCCTGAGTAAACTGAATCCTGCAGCGGCGAATATAACTCCTATAACATTCTGCGTTATGCACGGTGAAATTGGACCGAGCTACTAAGTATCTTGAATAAATAACTGTACAGCCCGATAATCTATGTTTATTTAAAAGTCTACTCATACTATTCCTTAAAATTATAAGGTGCCTTGTATACCAAGGCGGATTCGTTGAAGCGGACGGATATTTCCACGGCACACAAGCGTCAAAAAATAAGTTTAAAGTGTAATAAAATTTTTGTAATGCGATGTTTATATCCTCCCATGCGAGTAAATCAGACCAATCAAATTCCGAGATTAACTTATTTAATTTCATAAAGTCAGGCTTACGGAAGAAACAACTTTATGAGATTTAAGTGTAGACTTAAGGTAAATTAAGGAGTTGTTTTCAATTGAAAGCTCAAGAGTGGGATGATATGGATCCTCAGGGTCAGAAAGGGGCAAAGTTCTGGAAAGAGTAATTCCATCAGGATCAGAAACGAAACATAAGACCAGCAGCCGAACTAAAGAATTTCTAACGTGGTTAATTTGCCCGAGTGACATGTCAAACATGCCCACAGGAAAGTCGTGGTGGGAGTTAGCTGTAAAGACGCTGAATTTTCAACATTTGACCACATAAGTTCTGGGATATTAAAGTCACCCAGAGCTATCAGCTGGTCACCATCAGACAGACGGTCGAAAACCAAACGAATAGCGGACAAGTGTTGCCAGTATGTTGGCGGTTCGGACGAAGATGGTATGTAAGAACAGGTAACATACAAAGATTGATCGGACAAAGTGATTTTGATGCAAAGAAATTCAATGTCACCAAACTCTTGTGATTTTACCTCTCCAGAAGCGAGATTGGAGTCTACAGAGATTAACACTCCTCCTCCTCTTCGCAGAGTTCTATCACATCTAAAAGTGGTGTACCTACTAGGAAAAACTTCGGAGCTTTAACCAAGTTTCTGTAAATACAATAATGTGAGATGCAAAGAAAGAACTATCAGAATACAGTTTGGGAAGTTATATATTATATTCTCTCTTATATTCTGATAGGTAAGTGTTAGAGAAGACATTAGGTTTTTAAAACAGAGGAAGATGAAGTGGAAGGTTGGTCAGTGGCCGTAACATGTGGGAGTTTTACACCCACAGGTTTAGTTATTTTTTTTTTTCACCGTACTTGGCTGATGTTCTTGGACGAAAATATTCTCTGGCTAGAAGCTGGCGGAACAAATCGTCTTGAACATTTGCAAGGGCACACATAATTTGAAAGATGACGTGTGCCTGGTGTATGAATATTTAAATTTTGTAATGTCCACCACCTTTAACCTTTAAGCCGAGATATCAATCTCAGAAGTATCAGGGGCAAGCCGGGAAACAAAAATATGTTTCGATGGTGGCTGCATAGTTGTCGGCTGAGCAGGCTGAAGATTATTCGCCACAAGCACATCACTAAAAGAGAATTTTTTGCGCTTTGGAGACTCCTTTAGTAGTTGAAGACTACTAAACTGTGTATCGAGCGCTCAGAGTTGGTCATTGATTTTTCGAAAACCACTAATCAACTCCTTGAAACCGCTTTTAGTCTGCCTCATGAACGATCTCATTTCGTCCTGAACAGCACGACAACCGTCACAGCAAAAGTGGAGACCAGACCTACGCGAGATTGCATCCGAAACTGAGGCCGTGAACCCGGCACACTTAGCGTGTATAACGTTTTCACAGAGCCAGCAATGGATGGTAGGCTGGGAAGACGAGATTGTCTTATTACAAGACTTCAATGCACAGACCAATTTAAATTCCATAATTATTAAGATTTTAAATAATTAATTTATTAAAAATCATAAAAATTTCAATAATTAATTTATTAATAATTGTTCATGCTGAATTCATAATTTACAATATATAATCACATATGTACATATTCATAGTATATACTAACATATCATACATATGTATATCGATAACCACCGACTGTGCCATCACTAGAGAATTTTACCATCTCTGGAATGATCTTAAGTTTTTTTGGAGTTCTTTTTGCCGCTAAAAATTCGTTGTTATAATAAAGAAAGGAAAGTGAATTAAACCTAACCCGAGTGTCTTTAAAATCATCCTCAAATCTTTTTTTTCCTACTGTTCGCCTCATTCCTGGCAAAACATTGGTCCTTCGAGCCGGATATCACCGACACAAAACGGCAAGTTCACTATTCAGGTGGCTAAATTATTTTTGGTTGAGACATATAACAACCGAAACATATTTACCCACATTTATTCATTCCTACTATCATCTTCAAAAAAAAATATATATAAAAATATCATCATCTATCACCTCATCTTCTGCATATATACGTACATACAAATTGTTGCCGAGGGCTGCTAGAATAGTTCTCCTATATATTATTCCTATTATTCCTATATATTATTCCTATATATACTATATATTACTACTCCATTTAACGCGTTAAGAGAAAGGAAATAAAAAAAAAAAAATAGCCCGAAACCTTTGTACGTATAAAAAAAAAAAATATTAATAAATTAAATTATTTGGTTAAAATTCCTATTAAATTCCATTAATTCCTATCTCGTTTGCAGGGGGGTTCGTATCCTATGAACTTATCCAAGGCTCCCATATTATGTCCTCTGGACGAGAGACAAAACCAAAAGGTTTTGCACCCGTCAAAATTATAAGAAGGAGTACATCCTCATCTCCAGTTCCTCCTTCGCATCCGTTAGCAAGATCTGCGAATACCAGATCCAAGAGCGAGTCCCTGACGCCAACGCTACCAAAACCGCAGAGCATCTCACGATGCTCTCTCCCAATAGGAACCCGATCCGTCACTCGGAAGACAGTTTCTGCAACCACGATGGCTCTTGCGACGTTCATTTCCGTGTGCGATAAACTAAGCCATTTTGAGGCCAAGATCAATGAACCATCGACTTCTGAGTCCACTCAATACGCCCTTGAGGTCCGCCGTGACCACGTAAAGAAACTTTGGGAGACGATTGAGAGCGAGTACGTCAAATGTTCCCAAGTTCTCCAGCAGGAAGCCTCCAGCAGTGGTGAGTGGCAGGCAATAGAAGCCAAGTATGACTATTGCTATTCCGTTTATGAACGCTGTAAAAATGTACCGGCAAATTCTCGTTGCTCCAGAGCACACTCCATTCCAAAGAATCCTGTTTCGTGATGCAAATGACCAAATCTGTGACTATGAACTCAAAACAGTCACATTTGGAGTAAATTGTGTTCCGTTCCTTGCAATAAGAGTATTGCAGCAGTTGGCGAAAGATGCGAGAACGACTTTTCCATTGGCAAGTGAAATTATTTCTACTTCTATGTACGTAGATGACGTACTGGCTGGGGCGCACACAAAGCAATCTACTGGTGTAGCTATTGAACAGCTACGTGCGGCGCTCAGGAGCGCAGGATTTCCGTTGCGCAAGTGGACTTCCAACTCCAAGTGCATTCTCAAGGACATTCCTAAAGATCACTTGCTAAGAGAGGGTGGTTTCTTAGAGCTAGATGATCAGAGCACCGCCAAAACTCTCGGGATTCGTTGGCAGGCAAATAAAGATGAATTTTTCTTCTTCCCATCCGATATTACTCCAAAGGCAGTCCTCAGTAAACGGGAGGTACTGTCACAAATTGCAAGACTTTTTGACCCGGCAGGATGGCTGGCACCTTTCGTGATCCGAGCAAAAATCTTTATGCAGGAGATTTGGCTCCAGCAGCTGGGTTGGGACGATCCACTCCCTGCTGAGCTCATGGGAAAATGGAACAAATTTCTTATGAGCTATCCTACTATAAACCAAATCCGAATTCCAAGATGGGTGAAATTTGGTCCACAATCCAAAGTTCAATATCACGGCTTCTGCGATGCATCGCAGCAAGCATATGGAGCCGCGATCTATGTCCGAATTGAACACGCTCAGGAGGTTTCTATTTCTCTTTTGACCGCTAAAACTCGCGTGGCTCCAGTAAAGACCATGTCCATACCACGCCTTGAATTATGCGGTGCAGTTCTTCTGGCTGAGTTATTCCAATCGGTTGTTCCACAACTCCCTCCTGATGACTTCGACACATTCTACTGGACGGACTCCACGATAGTGCTAGCATGGTTAAGCAAACCGCCATGTACCTGGACATGTTTTGTGGCAAACAGAATTGCCAAGATTACACAGTCCGTAGATGCTGGGAAGTGGTCTCACGTGCGGTCTGAATTCAATCCAGCTGACTTGGCTAGTAGAGGCGTGGCTCCACAGGATCTCGTCTCAAGTAACTTGTGGTGGAATGGCCCACAATGGCTACAGCTTCCTAAGGAGCAATGGCCTACTCCAATAGAATCCGTACCTGAGACAGAACTTGAGCAGCGTCCTATCAAATGCAACTTGGCTAAGTTGCCACCATCGGAGGATTACATAGATCGTTTTTCAGACCTAAGTCGTGCCCTCCGGGTGACCGTTTATGTCCTGCGGTTCCTAAGGCGTTGCAAGGTACCATCTACGGTCTTGCCAACTGAAATCAGTACCGCCGAAATCCGAGAGGCACAGGAGTGTCTTCATGTTCTGACCCAACTGCAAGGGTATCCAAAAGAATACCGTTGCTTGTTAAAAAAGCAACAGATCCCATCATCCAGCCCTCTCAAGAACCTGAATCCCTTCTTAGACCACAGAGGGGTACTGCGAGCATCGGGCAGGCTTGTTGCGTCTGACACGCTTTCCTACGATGAGAGACATCCGATTATAATACCATATTCCAGTCCATGGGCCCGTCTACTGGTTCGATTTACTCACCGCATATCCTTGCATGGTGAGAGTCGGCTCCTAATGCGACTCATTCGATCCAAGTATTGGATTCCAAAGCTTAAAACTTTGCTAAAAGCTACTATTAGTGCATGCAAGGTGTGCTTGATCTACCGAAAGCGGTTGCAGACCCAACTCATGGGGGAGCTGCCCGCGGAACGGGCCACTTTCTCACGTCCGTTTTCACACACTGGCGTAGATTTTGCCGGTCCCTTTGAAATTAAAAATTATACGGGCCGTGCGTGCCTTATCACAAAGGGCTACGTGTGTGTATTTGTCTGCTTCAGCACAAAGGCAATCCACCTTGAAGCTACGTCAGTCTTGACGAGTGAGAAATTCCTGGCGGCTTTTGCGCGCTTGGCTGGTAGAAGAGGCTGCCCACAGAAATTATATTCAAACAACGGTAAGACATTTGTGGGTGCCTCAGCCATTATCACGCGGGATTTCCTACAAGCAACGAGAGAGATGGTCACTGCACACTACAGCCACCAAAACCTATCCTGGTACTTCAATCCGCCAAGTGCGCCACATATGAGAGGACTGTGGGAAGCAGGAGTGAAGAGCTTTAAGGCGCATTTCTACAAGTCTGCTTCCTCAGTCAAATATACGCTTGAAGAACTTTCGACATTATTAATAAAAATCGAGGCGTATCTCAATTCACGGCCCATTTCTCCAATGTCAGAGGATCCTACTGACTTATTAGCCTTGACTCCCGGGCATTTTTTGATCGGTGGCCCACTGCTAGCTCTGGCCGAACCAGGAATTAAAGCTAACGCAGTATCCATCATCAACCGTTGGCAACGTTTAAAGGGCCTTCATCAACAATTTTGTGTCCGATGGAAGGAAGAATACCTAAAGGAGCTCCACAAACGGAATAAGTGGCAGTCACCAACTACGAATCTCCAGGTCGATGACATGGTTGTCATAAAAGAAGACAACCTGCCCACGAACGAATGGCGCCTCGGCCGAATTCAGAAGGTTTGCCCAGGTGCAGACGACAAGGTCCGAGTGGTGGATGTTCTTACGTCAAGAGGCGTAATACGTCGGCCGATCGCGAAATTAATACTTCTTCCACTCCTAAAGTAACTCCTTCGCTATGCTTCTTCAATGTTCGTTTGTCCATGTTCACGTCTAGTCATATGTTTTTGGATGCCACTAATTCTACTTCTCTTTCCTTATCATACAGAGAAAATGGCACCGCGTCCGAAGGCCCAGAAGCCAAACTATCCGCCGCAAGGAACCGCTTCCTATCGGTGCCGAATGTGCAGAGGAGTTCATGCACTGCGGAAGTGCCAGCAATTCCTCAAGCTGACGGCCGAGAAACGCCTGCGAGCAGTACTTATCAATAAGTACTGCAGCAATTGCATAGCCCATGAGCATTCCGGGCGCTCTTGCCGCAGTGCGGGAAAGTGTCGACTTTGCCAAAGGGACCACCACACGCTTCTGCATCTGCACAATGAAGGGGGCCGTCGAAGACGCTCACTTCAACGTTCCCGCTCCTCCCGTAGGCGGTCACCATCCAGATCCCCTCACCGCCGTCCGCTGGGGCGGTCGGATTCAGACCTAGGGGTTGAGCCGTTGAGCTCCGCCAGGCCTAGTTCTCCTGCTGCGCTTCAGGAGGATCAGCGTGGCGCCTATACCACCACGCTGTCTACCCTCCTGCAACATAAGGCCACGAGTGTCTTGCCTACGGCTGAGGTGGTTATCAACACCGGAGTCAAGAAGTTCGAATTGAAGGCCTTGATCGACCCTTGCTGTCCTACCAGTCGGATCAGTGCATCCTTGGCAAGGTCCTTGGGCCTCTCCGTCACAAGCGTCGGGACCGATGGTGTGTGCACAGCGAGGCTCCAGTCGATCAGGGGGCCGTTGGACGAGGAAGTCATCTTCCACGTTGATTCCCAGCTAAAGCAGAGATCGCCTGCACGGGAAATCGATCCGACGGCATACGAAGCCTTCGCAAACCTCGCCCTGGCGGATGAACGCTGGTTTAGGCCGAGTACCATATTCTTGGTATTAGGGGCCGCAGTGTATCCTCACATCATCCGTTCGGGATTCATTGCTGGTCAACGAGGATCCCCTGTCGCCCAAAATTCCGCCTTTGGATGGATTTTGTCGGGCCCGTGCGGCCATTGACAAAAGGCCCAAATTTGCAACTGCGTTGCAAGGGGGCCGGGATGTTCATGCTGAATTCATAATTTACAATATATAATCACATATGTACATATTCATAGTATATACTAACATATCATACATATGTATATCGATAACCACCGACTGTGCCATCACTAGAGAATTTTACCATCTCTGGAATGATCTTAAGTTTTTTTGGAGTTCTTTTTGCAGCTAAAAATTCGTTGTTATAATAAAGAAAGGAAAGTGAATTAAACCTAACCCGAGTGTCTTTAAAATCATCCTCAAATCTTTTTTTTCCTACTGTTCGCCTCATTCCTGGCAAAACAATAATATTTATGAACCTTGTACCACTGTACCAGGGAAACGAAGGGAGCAGTGCGAGTTAGTAAAATGCAAAGAATAAAGATAAGAATCTCTATTGAGCGAGAAATAGGAGCAGTAGAATAGAAGCAACACCGTAAGAGATGAAGAAGAAGAGCAGGGCTATGTTTGGAAGAAAAATGTATAAAATTATTATTTTACCTCCAAATATATCACTGCAACGCGAAGCGATACGGATCTATGAATAGCAATATTTTATTATTTTTATTTTTTTAGGTGAATAGAAATAAACACCGATTGTTTATGCAAATCTAATAAGCAAATTTTATGACAACGCAGACCGCTTTGAGATAAAGAGAAAAAGTGATAAAGAGAAATAAATAAAATTTTAATATGTGTATAAAATTAAATAAATTTTAATTTTTTTTTTGGTACAAATAACGCAAACAATAATAATTAATTAATTTACTAAATTACTTTTATTTAAAATGTTTATTTTAAAGTAATTCTGTGGATTGTAATTTTTTATTTTTTATGACAAGAAATAAAAAATAAATTTTCAACCAACGAAAACAATAATTATTTAATTAATTGATAGTCGAATAAAATAGAGTCAAGGCACTGAGAATTTAAATATTTGTTCGACAGTGATACCGAAAACAATATACCGAACCAAATTGTAGGGTATCGCGTCACTTGGCGTTCCGTTGAACAAAAGGATCCAAAATTGCATATACGTGCATACATACAGCAGCGGATAACGGAGGAAGCGAAAACGATAAGTTCACCGCTGCATCAATTTGTATGTACCAATTATTTATGGACAAATATATAAAATAATTTTTTGTCTGCACTTTATCTATTGTATTGGCAAATATTTACAATATCGAAAACGAGGGGTAGGGGCGACAGTCATTTTGGAATAATTTATGCGTCTTTATTTTTGTCCACAGGCAATTGTTCATATGTATTGGCAATATTTAATAATTTATATAACTTTATTATTCACTTTAGCTCTACTATTATTAAAGTACGTATGCGCTAAGAAATGAAAGGAGGGTGCCATATTCCAGCACATGACGAATATGATTTCGTCTTTTCTCGACTTTCAATTTTTTGCACAAATACCTGGGGTTCTGCTTTCGGACCCGTTAAAGGATGGGAGTTTCAATGGATTCCTCTTTGGGCAAAATAATTCGATATGCCAAATTTTATAAGGATCGGCCGATTATATATCTAATAATATAAGATGCTTGGCGCCACCTAGCGGACTGCGACTCAACTGCAAGGGTATATAAATTTCGGCTCCGCCCGAAGTTAGCTTTCCTTTCGTGTTAATTCTGTTTTCCTGCGACTGAAAACCCCTGTCACTTCTGCTTTAGGAAGGAAATTTTCACTTTAAGGTCTAATTCCTGTCAGCCTTGAATACTGATATTCTGACGGCTTGAATTACAGGAAATCGAACATAATCGAAAATTTAGAAATGTGAAATTTTAAATTAAAGAAGAAATGAAAGGGTTTCTGAAATTATGTCTTTCTCGAGGACATAATTCAACGTTTGCGCGCCACTTTTTCTAAATTAATATTAAATAATTATTTGTAACGTGTATCGGTAGTAGCGATCAGTCCTGGACTTGCGGGGCACGCTTTAATTTTCCTGTGAAAAAAGCTGTGAAAATTTATAAAGAGCTATACGATAACCGGAAGAACAGAAGGACAATTTCAGAGAAACTATAAGAAAGAGAAAGAGGTGAGAAATGAAAAGGTTGCGATACACAGATGGAGTGGTGTTCGCTTTATGCCCTACCCAAACTATGATCCTCTCCGCCCAAGCATGGCTCTGAGGATCCCTTCATACCCTAGGACAATAGAAACAATAGCTTGGTTCTATTAGGGATTTAGTTATTCATTATATTATATTCGTTTAAACGTTATAAAAGGGTATTGTTGAGCTATCAGAATTTTGATAGCGACCGAATTAATACACAGTCCACAATTCGATTTCAATATTTTTATTGGGTCAATTTAACCCCAAAACAACCGCAGCGGCCGATCCCAACAAAACCGAAATTAATTAAAACTAAACGTAGGCAAATAATGGCAATTTTGATGGTTTGACAAAAAATTAAAAAAAAAAATAATTTTTTGGTACTTTTTAAAACTTAAATTAAAATTTTTCAAACATTTTTTTCAGTGTATCTCTCATAAATTTTTTTTTTTTAAATAATATTAAGTTAAATGAAATTTAACTTAACTCGAATATTTTTCTCAGTGTAGCTAAAGCTCGTTTGTAAATTCAAATCAAAACACCAAAAGATAAGCTCGCTGTGATTATAACCATTCTCTGATTTTTATCATCTTTCTATTCCGCAAAATTCGTTTTGTGTGAGATTTTAAATTACAACAAAAATCATAATTGCATACAAATTATATGTTTTAATTCCCAATTTAAAATAAAAAAATAAAAATTAAGATTTTTATTTTATAAATTTTATTTTTAAATATCAAGAATGAGTTATAAAGATATCCTTTTGGATTGATCGTTGATTAGATTTTATTAGAATTTTACAGATTCAATTTTCTTATAACTATACCAGCGACGCTGGCAGCAAAGATGGACTTTGGTTGAATAGTTTTAGAATAGTCTTAGTAAAAGTTAGATGTTTACGTTTACTGTCGTCTATAAAGGGGTGTCAATGGTTTATGTCTATGTTTATGTCTGGATGCCAATGATAATGCTAGGGGAAGGGTTTGTGTCTATCCTATTTGAATCATTCCCACAGTAGGCTCTGGAATGTTGCTTATATATGATTTGATAGGTATGGCAGGCTATATAGGTATGGCAGGTTTTATGGAGGATTCGTTATCTAGGGTATTTGCAGATACATTAAGTGTATCTAATAATAATAATAATAAGCTAAGCTCATTTCCTGCCTGCGGCACTCAGCCCTGGAGACTGTGAGGGCGCTTGAGATTACCAACGCTAACTATGATGTTCAGCAACCGCCGCTTAATCTTCCAGGCTCACATCAACGAGATCCTGCAGTTAAGGGTGGTTGAGCCGGGATCCGTTGCTACTCTTCGAGAATTATCCGACCGATTCAATGGACATATGCGGGCCCTTATGAGTTCCGGGACGTCGGCCGAAATTCAAGGATGCCTCCTCATCCAGATCATCTTTCAAAAGCTGGACCCTGCCACAAGGCCAAATGGGAAGACTCTCTGGCAGGAAGCACTGATGATAGCCTGCTAACTTGGGAATCTATGGCTCGGTTTCTGGAACAAAGGTGCCGTACCCTGGAGACGGTGGATTTGGCCTTAGCTCCGCATTTGTCAGCAAATCAAGCGGGCCGACGTAGGCCATTTAACAACCGATCTTGCATGCTCCTACATGCTCCACGTGCTTCGTGTGCCCTGTGCGGCATCCTGGCATACGCTGTGCCTTCTTGCCCAAGGTTTCTCGCCTTGTCAGTTGAGAAACAATACGATGAGGACTGACGTCTTGCCCTCTGCTTTGTGTGCCTCAAGTCTGATCACTTAGCCCGCGGATGCTCATCCTCCCGCTGCCCAACTTGCAATCGCCGACATCATGCGCTATTGCATCCTTGCGAGCGTCACTTCCGTTCCTGCTTCTGAATCGAATCCGGCCAATGTAGCTGGGGTTGCGACCTCTCAGGCTCCTCCTGCTAATGCTCTTGTTGCACAGGATCGCAGCGCTGAAATAGTGTTCTTGCCCACCGCCCACATTCTCGTCTGTGGCATATCAGGAGCCGTTCTTCCTTGTCGAGCGCTACTTGACTCCGGCTCCCAAGTTCATCTCATCACATCACGGCTGGCCAGCCAACTTCAGCTTCATCGGTCCAAATGTTCTGTAGCAGTGACTGGCCTTGGAGACGCTGAGTTTACTACGGATGGAGCATCGGTTAACGTTTGCCTGAAGTCTCGCCTATCCACGTGTTCTGTTTACAATGAGGCAATTGTGGCGTCTCACATCAAAGAGCGTCAACCGGGCCTGAACTTAGATGTGTCCAATTGGAAGGTTCCCGCCAATGTGGTTCTAGCTGACCCGGACTTCCACAGAGCTCAGCGTGTGGATCTGCTGATTGGAGCAAGCCTGTTTTTTGATCTGCTCTCTCTGTTGCAGAAGACACGTTTTGGATGGGTATTTTCTGGAGGAAGTTGCACACCAGGAAACCCTCGCTTGGCCGCCTCATGTAGGATGATTTCTGCTGACTCAGCAAACTCTTTTGGCGATCGCCTCAATTATCATCTCCGCCAATTCTGGGAAGTGGATGCCTGCACTGCGCCTATCGTTCAGGCTACTAAGGACGAGCTCGATTGCGAGGCCCACTCCGTCATGCACCACGTCCGTCTTGAATCAGGTGCCTATTCAGTTCGCCTTCCAATCAAGCACAGAGTGTAGCTGTTAGGGGAATCCTTCGCACAGGCTTTGCGGAAGTTCCATTCACTTGAGCGCAAGCTGGATTGTCATCCGAATTTAAGGACCCAATATGGGTCACATGTCTCTAGTGCCGCAGGAATTGCGTGGTAAGTGCCAGTATTTCCTTCCCACCACTGCGTCCTGAAGGAAGAAAGTTCTACTACTAAGCTGAGAGATGGTTCGGCTGCTACGGCCTCTGGCTATTCCCTCAATGATGTCCTGATGTCCGGCCCCGTGATTCAGCCTAAGCTTTTTCACACATTGCTTCGGTTTCATTCTCACCTTGTAGCTTTGACTGGGGACATTTGCAAGATGTACCGCTGCGTAAGGGTCTGTCCGGATGATAGTTTGCTGCAGTGCATCCTGGAGAGATTCTATCCACGATGATGTGAAGGTTTTTAAGCTCGACACCGTGACGTATGGCACAAAGCCAGCGTCATTTCTATCTGTTCGCTCAATGCACCAGCTGGCCGGTTTTCCCGTTGGCTCTCGTGTTGTCCTCCAGGATTTTTATGTGGACGACCTTATATCTGGTACCCCAACGAAGACTGAAGCGCTTGAGATAATAGCTCAGACATCGAGACAAGGGTCAGTTTCAATTAAGGAAATGGTGCTCCAACATCCCAGAGGTTTTGGAAGACGTACCCTAAAGTGATAGAGAGTCATACTTGAAATTTGACGATGGCTTGGATTAGCATGGGATCATTCTGCTGACCTGCTGCTGTTTTCCTTTGAAGCTCTTCATCCCACCGCCAAACCAACCAGGAGATCTATACTATCTTCCGTCGCTCGGTTTTATGACCCAATGGGCTTGGTAGGTCCTATCGTCACTAGGGCAATGATCCTATTGCAGAAGCTGTGCCGAGAAAATTTGTCATGGGATGAAAGCCTTCCTCAATCCCTTCTCTCCGAGTGGTTACAGTTCTGTTCCAGTTTTGACCAAATTCAGCGATTAAGTTTCCTCGGTTAGTCATTCCCTGCCAAGAAAGGCTGGAGGTCCACGGATTCTGCGACACCAGCTTAGATGCGTATGGAGCTTGCGTGTATGTATTGTCAGGTTCTGATTGTCGGCTGTTATGCTCAAAGAGTCGAGTGGCACCCATTAAAACTCAGACAATACCGAAGCAAGAGCTATGTGGAGCTGAGTTACAAGCAAAACTGATGGCTGAAGTTGCTGATCTTGGGACATATAAAGGAGATTATTATTGTTGGAGTGACTCCTTGGTTGCCCTATCCTGGATTCAAGATGAACCTGCTCGGTTTAACGTATTTGTTTCTAATCGCGTTTCTTCCATTCAGCAGCTCACTAAGGCAATAAAATGGCTTTATGTTCCTACTGCCGTCAACCCAGCCGATCTACTGTCAAGAGGTTCTCTTCCCACTGAGCTATTAAACTGTATCATGTTTCATCGAAGGTGGTGGTGTGATCCGAGTGGTTACAGTTCTGTTCCAGTTTTGACCAAATTCAGCGAATTAAGTTTCCTCGGTTAGTCATTCCCTGCCAAGAAAGGCTGGAGGTCCACGGATTCTGCGATGCTAGCTTAGATGCGTATGGAGCTTGCGTGTATGTATTGTCAGGTTCTGATTGTCGGCTGTTATGCTCAAAGAGTCGAGAGGCACCCATTAAAGCTCAGACAATACCGAAGCTAGAGCTATGTGGAGCTGAGTTACTAGCAAGACTGATGGCTGAAGTTGCTGATCTTGGGACATATAAAGGAGATTATTATTGTTGCTGTGACTCCTTGGTTGCCCTATCCTGGATTCAAGATTAACCTGCTGGGTTTAACGTGTTTGTTTCTAATCGCGTTTCTTCCATTCAGGAGCTGCCCAAGGCAATGAAATGGCTTTATGTTCCTACTGCCGTCAACCCAGCCGATCTACTGTCAAGAGGTTCTCTTCCCACTGAGCTATTAAACTCGCTATTGTGGCTTTATTGGCTACGGCTCCACCCAGGGATATCGCCGCATTGTCAAAGTTTGCCAACTCGTTTCCCTCCCTACAGCGAGTGTTCGCCTACATTTACAAATTTTGCCGCCGCATCCGTCACGAAGGGATTTCTGTTCAGGATCTCAAAGGAGGAACCCATCTGCTGTTGCGCGTCGTCCAGCTTACCGAGTTTAAGAGATAAGTTTACTAAAGTCAGGCAGATTGGTTCCGCCCTCAAACCCTCTGGCCTCGCTTGCTTTCTTTGTGGATGATGATGGTTTGCTTCGTGTTGACGGGCGATTGCGGAAGTCTGCGTTGGATTTTGACGGATGTCATCCGATCATTCTTCCCAGAGGCCATCTTGTCACTTCGGCTATAGTGTCTCACTTTCACAAGAAGAACCTGCATTCTGGCCCTCGGGCACTAGTTGCGAAAATCCGTTCTCAATACTGGCCCATTGGGGGGAGGAAGACAGTTTCAAGGGTTTTGAATAAATGCGTACGCTGTTTTCGCGCAAAGCCTCGTCTACTGGAGCATGTCATGGCCGATCTTCCGACCGAGAGAGTTGAAGGATTCCAATGTTTTGATGTCACAGGTGTGGATTTTTGCGGACCGTTTTTAAAATCTTGCAGTTGTGTGCATTCATATTGCTAAATTCATATTGCTAAGCTTTGCCACTTGTATTTTATTATTGATTTGAGTGCAAGTTGGGTTAGAGTTGAACCCTCGAAAATAAAGACTGAAGTTAGATTGAAATTGAACTCTGGAATTTTAATTCATTTGGCCGCTATTAAAAACTATTAATAGCACAACACATATAGTAGGGAAATATAGGTATTAGGAGGAAGAAAAAGAAAAATATATACATCAAGAAAAAAAAAAAAGGTCTGTCATAGATCATAGAAAAAGGTCATAGATCCTGTAGTAGCCATCTCGAGAACTCAAGCCCAACAGTGAAACCAAACAGGAACACATCAGACAAGTCAAGAGAGATCCTGATCCAAGCGCTAGAGCGTACGCACAGCGTATCACCTTGAAGTAAAGGAGACGCGTCGCCAAAACCTCTGGTCTGCCACAGATCCTGCGGAGCGCAGGCACGCAGGTGAGTGGCGAACGCAACCGGGGGTGAGTCTTGTAGGGTAGGCAGGCCCTTCGAGCCCTGATCCGGCCACCAGGCACCAAGAAGCGTACCCTGCACGGCGTATGCCTGGGAAGTGAGCCTACTGGTCTGGGAGGTGAGCCTATTGGTCTGCTAACACGGATTAGGTGCCGACCATTGCGAGAGAGCATTCCCAGTGAGCCAAGGATATCGAATATCCACGGCGCCCACGGAAGAGAAGCAGCGACAACCAGGAACTGGAGCTGCAGCAGGAGCAGCGGCAAATACCAGCAGCAGGAGCAGCGGCAACGAGAGGAGCAGCGACGACGACAGGAGCCGCAACGGATGGAGCACGTGAGTTCAAACGGAGGGAACGAACCGTAAGCCGAACCGGCGCCAGACACCAAGACCAAACGTCCTGCTGGGCGCAACCTTGGGGGGGTGTGTATTGGCACCAACCCGGAACGGTGATCGGCTGAGCCGTTCGATACACCTGACGCCCAAGCTACGTGATTGCTTTCGAGTCTAGAAGTAACGCAGGTTCAAGATGGGGAGAAGGAATTGCCCAATATGGGTCACATGTTACTAGTGCCGCAGGAATTGCGAGGTAAGTGCCAGTATTTCCTTCCCACCACTGCGTCCTGAAGGAAGAAAGTTCTACTACTAAGCTGAGAGATGGTTCGGCTGCTACGGCCTCTCGCTATTCCCTCAATGATGTCCTGATGTCCGGCCCCGTGATTCAGCCTAAGCTTTTTCACACATTGCTTCGGTTTCATTCTCACCTTGTAGCTTTGACTGGGGACATTTGCAAGATGTACCGCTGCGTAAGGGTCTGTCCGGATGATAGTTTGCTGCAGTGCATCCTGGAGAGATTCTATCCACGATGATGTGAAGGTTTTTAAGCTCGACACCGTGACGTATGGCACAAAGCCAGCGTCATTTCTATCTGTTCGCTCAATGCACCAGCTGGCTAAGGATGAAGGTGCCGGTTTTCCCGTTGGCTCTCGTGTTGTCCTCCAGGATTTTTATGTGGACGACCTTATATCTGGTACCCCAACGAAGACTGAAGCGCTTGAGATAATAGCTCAGACATCGAGACAAGGGTCAGTTTCAATTAAGGAAATGGTGCTCCAACATCCCAGAGGTTTTGAAAGACGTACCCTAAAGTGATAGAGAGTCATGATTGAAATTTGACGATGGCTTGGATTAGCATGGGATCCTTCTGCTGACCTGCTGCTGTTTTCCTTTGAAGCTCTTCATCCCACCGCCAAACCAACCAGGAGATCTATACTATCTTCCGTCGCTCGGTTTTATGACCCAATGGGCTTTGTAGGTCCTATCGTCACTAGGGCAATGATCCTATTGCAGAAGCTGTGCCGAGAAAATTTGTCATGGGATGAAAGCCTTCCTCAATCCCTTCTCTCCGAGTGGTTACAGTTCTGTTCCAGTTTTGACCAAATTCAGCGATTAAGTTTCCTCGGTTAGTCATTCCCTGCCAAGAAAGGCTGGAGGTCCACGGATTCTGCGACACCAGCTTAGATGCGTATGGAGCTTGCGTGTATGTATTGTCAGGTTCTGATTGTCGGCTGTTATGCTCAAAGAGTCGAGTGGCACCCATTAAAACTCAGACAATACCGAAGCAAGAGCTATGTGGAGCTGAGTTACAAGCAAAACTGATGGCTGAAGTTGCTGATCTTGGGACATATAAAGGAGATTATTATTGTTGGAGTGACTCCTTGGTTGCCCTATCCTGGATTCAAGATGAACCTGCTCGGTTTAACGTATTTGTTTCTAATCGCGTTTCTTCCATTCAGCAGCTCACTAAGGCAATAAAATGGCTTTATGTTCCTACTGCCGTCAACCCAGCCGATCTACTATCAAGAGGTTCTCTTCCCACTGAGCTATTAAACTGTATCATGTTTCATCGAAAGTGGTGGTGGGATCCGAGTGGTTACAGTTCTGTTCCAGTTTTGACCAAATTCAGCGAATTAAGTTTCCTCGGTTAGTCATTCCCTGCCAAGAAAGGCTGGAGGTCCACGGATTCTGCGAAACCAGCTTAGATGCGTATGGAGCTTGCGTGTATGTATTGTCAGGTTCTGATTGTCGGCTGTTATGCTCAAAGAGTCGAGTGGCACCCATTAAACCTCAGACAATACCGAAGCTAGAGCTATGTGGAGCTGAGTTACTAGCAAGACTGATGGCTGAAGTTGCTGATCTTGGGACATATAAAGGAGATTATTATTGTTGGTTTGACTCCTTGGTTGCCCTATCCTGGATTCAAGATGAACCTGCTCGGTTTAACGTATTTGTTTCCAATCGCGTTTCTTCCATTCAGGAGCTCACCAAGGCAATGAAATGGCTTTATGTTCCTACTGCCGTCAACCCAGCCGATCTACTGTCAAGAGGTTCTCTTTCCACTGAGCTATTAAACTCGCTATTGTGGCTTTATTGGCTACGGCTCCACCCAGGGATATCGCCGCATTGTCAAAGTTTGCCAACTCGTTTCCCTCCCTACAGCGAGTGTTCGCCTACATTTACAAATTTTGCCGCCGCATCCGTCACGAAGGGATTTCTATTCAGGATCTCAAAGGAGGAACCCATCTGCTGTTGCGCGTCGTCCAGCTTACTGAGTTTAAGAGATAAGTTTACTAAAGTCAGGCAGATTGGTTCCGCCCTCAAACCCTCTGGCCTCGCTTGCTTTCTTTGTGGATGATGATGGTTTGCTTCGTGTTGACGGGCGATTGCGGAAGTCTGCGTTGGATTTTGACGGACGTCATCCGATCATTCTTCCCAGAGGCCATCTTGTCACTTCGGCTATAGTGTCTCACTTTCACAAGAAGAACCTGCATTCTGGCCCTCGGGCACTAGTTGCGAAAATCCGTTCTCAATACTGGCCCATTGGGGGGAGGAAGACAGTTTCAAGGGTTGTGAATAAATGCGTACGCTGTTTTCGCGCAAAGCCTCGTCTACTGGAGCATGTCATGGCCGATCTTCCGACCGAGAGAGTTGAAGGATTCCAATGTTTTGATGTCACAGGTGTGGATTTTTGCGGACCGTTTTTAAAATCTTGCAGTTGTGTGCATTCATATTGCTAAATTCATATTGCTAAGCTTTGCCACTTGTATTTTATTATTGATTTGAGTGCAAGTTGGGTTAGAGTTGAACCCTCGAAAATAAAGACTGAAGTTAGATTGAAATTGAACTCTGGAATTTTAATTCATTTGGCCGCTATTAAAAACTATTAATAGCACAACACATATAGTAGGGAAATATAGGTATTAGGAGGAAGAAAAAGAAAAATATATATATCAAGAAAAAACAAGAAAGGAAAGCTAACTTCGAGCGGAGCCGAAGTTTATATACCCTTGCAGTTCAGTCGCAGTCCGCTAGGTGGCGCCACGCATCTTAAATTATTAGATATGTAGCGGATCGTATATAGTTGGCCGATCCTTATGAAATTTGGCATATCGAATTATTTTGCTAAAAGAGTAATCTGTACCAAATCCCATCTTTCTAACTTAAAAAACACCAAAGTTATGCCAATTTCGATCGTTCTATGACAGCTATAGGATATAGTCGGCCGATCCTTATGAAATTTTGCACACAAGATATTTTGGTCAAATATAACATGTATGGAAAGTCCCAACCCTCTAACTTAAAAAACACCAAAGTTATGGCATTTCCGATCAATCAGTTATATGGCAGCTATAGGATATAGTCGACCGATCCCGGCCGTTCCGACTTATATACTGCCTGCAAAGGAAAGAAGGGTGTGTGCAAAGTTTCAACTCGATAGCTTTAAAACTGAGAGACTAGTTTGCGTAGAAACGGACAGACGGACAGACGGACAGACGGACAGACGGACAGACGGACATGCTCATATCGACTCAGGAGGTGATCCTGATCAAGAATATATATACTTTATAGGGTCGGAGATGTCTCCTTCACTGCGTTGCACACTTTTGACCAAAATTATAATACCCTCTGCAAGGGTATAAAAAAAGGTCTGTCATAGATCATAGAAAAAGGTCATAGATCCTGTAGTAGCCATCTCGAGAACTCAAGCCCAACAGTGAAACCAAACAGGAACACATCAGTCAAGTCAAGAGAGATCCTGATCCAAGCGCTAGAGCGTACGCACAGCGTATCACCTTGAAGTAAAGGAGACGCGTCGCCAAAACCTCTGGTCTGCCACAGATCCTGCGGAGCGCAGGCACGCAGGTGTTTGGTGGCGAGTGGCGAACGCAACCGGGGGTGAGTCTTGTAGGGTAGGCAGGCCCTTCGAGCCCTGATCCGGCCACCAGACACCAAGAAGCGTACCCTGCACTTCGTATGCCTGGGAAGTGAGCCTACTGGTCTGGGAGGTGAGCCTATTGGTCTGCTAACACGGATTAGGTGCCGACCATTGCGAGAGAGCATTCCCAGTGAGCCAAGGATATCGAATATCCACGGCGCCCACGGAAGAGAAGCAGCGACAACCAGGAACTGGAGCAGCAGCAGGAGCAGCGGCAAATACCAGCAGCAGGAGCAGCGCCAACGAGAGGAGCAGCGACGACGACAGGAGCAGCAACGGATGGAGCACATGAGTTCAAACGGAGGGAACGAACCGTAAGCCGAACCGGCGCCAGATACCAAGACCAAACGTCCTGCTGGGCGCAACCTTGGGGGGGTGTGTATTGGCACCAACCCGGAACGGTGATCGGCTGAGCCGTTCGATACACCTGACGCCCAAGCTACGTGATTGCTTTCGAGTCTAGAAGTAACGCAGGTTCAAGATGGGGAGAAGGAATTGGATGTACGCGCTTGGAGGAGTTAAGCGTTAAATAGGAGTTAAGCGAAGTGTGCAGAGAGCTCGGTCTCCCTGCAGAAGGAACTGTAGATAAAATTGTTGATTTAAAACTCAGTGTCGCTGCACGCGTTACAATGTTCGGTAGTTCTTTCGTAACTCTTAAATCGGGGATTTCATAAACCACGTGATGTTTAACAACGGCGAGCCAACTTGCACATATGTATATTCTCACATAAATATAGATTTTATATATTATTATTGGTGACTTTTGTGTATTTGCGAATGGCATATCATTTGGTAAAATAAACATTTTGTTTATTTTTTTTGAATTTATAAAATATCCCTAATATTGAGACCTCAACTTAAGCACAAATATATAACGAAAAGCAAGTAAGTTCATTTGACTGAATGACTTAACTGACATTTATAACTAGAAGGGAACCGGAAATAGGCCAACAGAACGCAAAATAGATAGATCATAGGTATTTGAGTAACGCGTAAGTTGAAGAGCGCCTTCACTGGGGGAAGGTTTAAATACCGATGAGATTACGCATAACAATATTCGTCGTATTCATATTCCGGCTAAAGCTAAACCCGGTTGTAAACTGTAAACAATATTTGGAAATAGAGCGGCTGCACTTAGACGCGTGACTCGCCAATTATAGTCAGAATGTACATGAAGATGTTGATGATGTCCAGGTATAATTTGAGGGCCGCGAAGATGTACTCCTCGGGGCGGATCGAATGTGCTCGCCGCCCATCATCAGCTGGGTGTCGTAGATGAGGTACACGGAGAAGAGCAGCGCTCCAATCGAAGCATACACCAGTGTAATATTCTTTCCCTTAATGAATATAGCGACGATGCCAAAGATGAGGAACATCACCAACTAGAGTACCTCCCATCATGGTGAAGTCGTACTTGGTCTGCCAGGAGAAAAGTTATGCCAACAGCTAAGAGGACATCTTGGGGAGCATAGCGAGAGGCAGAGACTCCCATCAAGAACGGAATAAAAAGTTTGTCGGGAAAGGCATGTTGTGCCTAGCAAATTGGTTGGTGCCATCGTGAAAAACGAACAAGGCTACCGCTCCAAAAGTAATTAGGAGTTGACCCATCAAAATGAGATTCACCTTTCGAATGAGACCGCGTCGAATGCTGTGGTCGTTGAATGAGAAGTTTTTGGGCTGACTCTCGGGGTCATCGTAGGCTCCATAGCCACTGGCTGACGGTGGTGGCTGGATGAAGCCCGGCTGGGGGGCATAGCCGCCCGGCGGAGGCCCCTGCCCATAGGGTTGGCCGTACGTGCCCTGTGGATACGGCTGTGTGCCTCCCTGGGCGTAGGGCGGATATCCTTGAGGCGGGCCCTGCGGTGGATAGCCTCCATAGTCGCCTTGAGGATAACCCCCTCCGTAGTTGTACCGTAATTAGGGTCTTGCATTGTTTCTGCACCGGGTTTAGTAGAAATTTACCTCTAAAGTTCGTAGGATTTATCTAAACAAACAAATTGGTTTTGTTTTTTCTGGATTAATCTCCGAAAGTGAATGTAGAGATGATAACATGAGGACGCTTGTTGCAAAGTGGGTCGATAAAGGATGACGTAGTGATGGCGGTCACGCGTGAATTTGAGGAAAAGTACACGCCGAGACAAAGAGCGGTGAGTGAGTCGGAGAAGCTCATTCAAAGTCTGGCAGTACCAGAAACGAACAGCATGGAGCCGCAATTGCGGAAGCAAGTCCCGGTGCAGATGGACTACTCAAAAGTGGGAAATCCAGGAGTGGCCATTCCGATTCGCAGTTCTGACGCAGGACACTGATGAGGGCGAGCGATTGGTCACTTACGCCAGTCGAACGCTGATAGGCGGAGAAAAAAATTACTCGGCGACTTAGAAAGAGTGCCTAGCCATAATATGGGCAGTTCGGCAGATGAGACCATACTGAATAATATAGAGAGCCCACTGGGAAGGATCGCGCGATGGGTCTTCGAGTTTCAACAGTATGATTATATTATCAGCTACAGAAAAGATCAGCAGAATGTAGTTGCAGATGCACTTTTCCGCCAGCCGATAATAGTAAAGTTGAGGAGTTCCATAGCAAGCGAAGACGTGGAATGCGTATGGATAAGTTCACTGAAAAGGAAAATACGGGTTAACCCACAAAAATGTCCAGATTACATAGAAGAGGCAGGCCTAGTTTACCGACATGTTCCACATAGAGCCGGAAGCGAAGAAGTAGCGTCATGGAAGCTGTGGATTTTATCAACCATACATCGCACCATACACGCCGCAATAAAACCCTAGAGAAAGGGGAAACATGGCAATGGTCAAGACAATGATGGCCCAGTTTGCAGGCAAAGATCAAAGAACATGGGACGAGCACTTGCCAGAGTTAATGCTGGCAGTGATCTCAAGTGTGTCCGACTCCACGGGATACTCGCCTTCGTAACCCAATGCCGAGAGCCAAGAAAGCTAATATGATAAGGATGGAAGCATCACAAGCCACTCCCTCAGAGAATGCAGCGAAGCTACAAGAAGTGTTCGAGCTGGTGCGAAGGAACATGGAGCGCGCGGAGGAGGCGGGAATGGAGCCTGAAAATTGTCGTGACAGTGTGGGCAAAGGAGCACCATTTGTCCAAAGCGGCCCAAGGTTCCGCGGCGAAGTTAGCGCCAAAGTACGACGGGCCGTATACGGTGGTGAACTTTATATCGCCAGAGATTGCTCTCCTACGTCACTCTGGCACAAAGAAGGAAAAGAGGGCCCACCTGAGTGAGCTAAAAGCCCAAGCAAAGGAGTCGGCGCCACAGGTATAAACAATAATTAATAATCATAAACAAAACAAGAAAGGAAAGCTAACTTCGAGCGGAGCCGAAGTTGATATACCCTTGCATTTGAGTCGCAGTTCGCTAGGTGGCGCCACGCATCTTTTATTATTAGATATATAGCGGATCGTATATAGTCGGCCAAAGAGGAATCTGTACCAAGTCCCAACCCTCTAACTTAAAAAACACCGAAGTTATGGCATTTCCGATTAATCAGTTATATGGCAGCTACAGGATATAGTCGACCGATCCCGGCCGTTCTGACTTATATACTACCTGCAAGGAAAAAAAGGATGTGTGCAAAGTTTCAACTCGATAGCTCCAAAACTGAGAGACTAGTTTGCGTAGAAACCGACAGACAGACAGACAGACGGACAGACGGACAGACAGACAGACGGACATGCTCATATCGACTCTGGAGGTGTCCCTGATCAAGAATATATATACTTTATAGGAGAGACATCTCCGACATCTTTGGTGTTTTTTAAGAATGTCTGAAGGAGACATTCACTGCGTTGCACACTTTTGACCAAAATTATAATACCCTCTGCAAGGGTATAAAAAGAATGGAAAGCTAACTTCGGGCGGAGCCGAAGTTGATATACCCTTGCATTTAAGGTTGATCCATTTCCGATCGTTCAGTTATATGGCGGCTGTAGAATATAGTCGGCCGATCCCGGCCGTTCCGACTTATGTACTGCCTGCAAAGGAAAGAAGGATGTGTGCAAAGTTTCAACTCGATAGCTTTAAAACTGAGAGACTAGTTTGCGTAGAAACAGACAGACAGACGGACAGATGGACATGCTCATATCGACTCAGGAAGTGATCCTGATCAAGAATATATATATCGGAGATGTCTCCTTCACTGCGTTGCACACTTTTGACCAAAATTATAATACCCTCTGCAAGGGTATAAAAACACGAACGTTATGGCATTTCCGATCACCCAGTTATATGGCAGCTATAGGATATAGTCGACCGATTTCGGCCGTTCCCACCTATTTAATGCCTGCAAAAAAAAGAAGGATGCTCTAAAACAGAGAGACTTGTTTGACAGACGGACGTGCTCATATCGACTCAGGAGGTGATCCTGATCAAGAATATATATACTTCATAGGGTCGGAGATGTCTCCTTCAATGCGTTGCACACTTTTGATCAAAATCAATATACCCTCTTACAGTTGTGCCGCTTGCGATCGTTCAGTTATATGGCGGCTATTGGATTTGGTTGGCCGATCCCTATGAAATTTGGCAAATAAGATTCTATTGCCCAAAATGGAGTCTGTACCAAGTCCCATCTTTCTAACTTATAAAACAGCAAAGTTATGCCAATTCCGATCGTTCTATGACCGCTATAAGATATAGTCGGCCGATCCTTATTAAATTTTGTAAATAAAATATTTTGGTCAAATATAAAAATATAACATGTGTGGAAAGTCCCAACCCTCTAACTTGAAAAAAACCAACGTTATGGCATTTACGATCAATCAGTTATATGGTAGCTATAGGATATAGTCGACCGATCCCGGCCGTTCCGACTTATATACTACCTACAAGGAAAATAAGAATGTGTGCAAAGTTTAAAATCTATACCTCTAAAACTGAGAGACTATGTAGTTTGCGAAGAAACCAACAGTCAGACGGACAGACAAACGGACAGACTCTATAGAGTCGGAAATGTCTTCTGCTGGCGGACGAACCAGCACGTCTGGTTCCGGGCGGGCCAGCGCGAATTGTAACCAAGTCTTCTAGAGAAGCTGGAAGAGTTGAGTGAAAGACCCCCCTGGGTAAGTCTGACATTCAAGAGGGAATGTTTCCTTTGAGGATTTAGGTTTTCTTTGAAGGACCCCCGTGGGTAAGTCCGACAGTCTCAAGTGCGGCAATTAAAAGGAGCGTGTTAGTAAATAAATGTCTTGTCTTCTGTCATTTCCATAAATAAGATTAAAGAAAGTCTTCTACGATAAGAGGGGAGGTAAAGATTTGCATGCCAATTAAGTCCCCTAAGAGTGAAAGTCAGGATTTTTGAAAAGATTCTATGTGATCTTGGTGTACTCCGTATTGAGGACTCCAGACACACGATCCAAACTCAAAAATCGGACGGACCAATAACGTTTTAGTTATGTACGGGTCATAAAATTCTTTTGTACATCACCAGGCGGACTAGATCGTTAAAGAGACATTAATTTACATTTACAAGCTTTACAAGCTTTACAAACATTACAAGCTTTAGGTTATTTGCTAAACACCAATTTTGAAATTTATCTAAATCGGATTGAAGTATAGACTGGGCGCTAGTGAATTTATACTGAAGGCATAGCTTAACGTCATCAGCGTACATATAGGTAACATCTTTAAAGAAGACACATTGGGTTCTCTCAGATAAGTAGCTCGAAATCCAGATAAGAAGATCAGGAGAAGATTATTGGTCCGTAAATGATGTCTGTTTGTAAGCCATTCCGGAACCCATCCGTGATAAAAGATGTTAGGTCCAATAAGTTGGTAGTGGTGGAGCGGCCCTTTATGAAGCCATGCTAGCACGGAGCTAACACATAGGTGTTGCAAATGTGGAGTGATACGATTTAATGAAAGATTCCTTCCACATAAGGAGAAAGATCAAAGATTCCAGCGATAGATTAAAGAGTTTCAGTTAGCGCCTCAGGCGCTATATGAGGAAGGCCACTGGAGCACATCGGGACCGAGTCTATTAGTGAAGCTGGAAGAGTTGAGTGAAAGACCCCCGTGGGTAATTCCGACAGTCTCAAGTACGGGAATTAAAGGGAGTGCGTCTGTGATTCGATCTGTGATCCGGCGGCTGTACGCGATTCATCGAACAAGGATAAATCGAGTTGGGTTGATTTATTCCCGGACATGACAGGAATCCTGGTGTCGGAGTAATAGTGACGGATCGGTCTGGCATATGCCTTAGCGATTCCTGACCGTTACGACCAGGTGTGATCCTGTAAAGCGAGGGGTGACCAGCTCGGGAACTCAAGCTCGCCTATAAAACCAAACGGATCAGGTGCCCTATACTAACTTATGCAGTGGAACCGACTCATCTCAATCTGGCTTATTAAGCCATAGTTCTTGCAACAGGATCTTTCCTTGAGCCATAATTGGGGTCAACTAGCTTTGATGTCACCGATATAATGTTCCGCTTAGTCGCCCTTTGATATTTAAATCATGGCTTAAATCAAATAAAAATCATTTAAATCATTTCATCTTACACGTAGTTTGGACTTCGTATTTTGAGGCCGTAAGACACACTGGTGGGTTATTACGTAGTGTGAAGTAGCAAGAACATAATTGCTAGTAGGTGGCATATGACCGAGGGATTCGTATTCTTCCATAAATTCCAAATACATTTTCTTTAAGTTCGGATCTCGAGATATCTCGAGAGAAGTCTCGAGCAACAGAAAACGACGGTTGGCTTTCTCGAATGAGTAGCCCAAAACGCATGGATCCAACATAAATGGAAGTCTGATTTCAAATCGACCTGAAAGCAGTATTCTATTAGTTTTTCGATAATGTTCCTCACACAAATCCTGTTATGGCGACAAAATCTTTTTAGAAGATGGAACTTCTTTCAACGACCAGAATTTTTCCAAAAGTCTATTGATTCTAATATTTTTTCTTGGCAATTCAGGCTAGAGGCGGGTTGTTGAGCAGTTGAGGAATTTGCCATATGTTTTTCCGATATTATCTATCCAAGGAGCGTTTTTTGTAGTATGGGACGGACCTTGCTTTATTTGACCAACGGATAAAAGTTCGAAAAATGACTCAGCTCCATTTCCGCTATACTACCCATATATATATCCACTATAACTCAATGGCTCAATTTACCCAGAATACTTCAAACGTTTTGGTAGCAGCAAGAAAATACGCTGCGAGCTACGTAAATCAGTTTTTGGAGCTGAATCGGCATAGTTGGGATTTAGAGGGTCTTTGGTTAAAATTCCTCAGGCCAAGCTGTCGGATCAAGTTCTTTTTCAAAGTAGGATTCAGGAATTACAATTTTAAACTTAAAGACCGCTAATTCATTAGGAGCTACCTTTAGATGGTTCAAGAGGTGACTCCTGACATCATCCACAGTGGCATGCGGCATAAGGCGGATAGCTTTTCGAGGTGCAACAGCTCTAAGCGAAAGCCCAGAGGATCTTAATTTAGGCACCACACCAGTGAGAGGCCTAGGAGCCGGTGCCACAGGAACCTGCAGGTTTTCCAACGATGGAGGATCCATGACAATAGGACCATGACTCCTTGACGATTCCATTGGCTGACTTGGTGAATGGATAACATCCACAGGAACAACATTAGGCGATGAAGTATTAGGCGTTAAAAATGTATCCGAATGAATCCGCCATGATTGACCGCCATCGGGTTGTTGTTCGGAATGTTTCTCCTTGGAGATTCACTTAATAATATGAGACCAAGAAATTGGGTCTCAAGTGTAATTAGGGGCAGAAAATTGATTACGGACGTCTAGAAAGCCGTTTCTCGACTGCTTCCTAAAGGTCCGCATCTCAGACTCAAACTCTCTACAGGCAATACAAGACCATGTCAGACCAATATTCTTTGTGATATGATCGCTTATCCGTCCATTGTGCCCAACAGCACATTTAATATGTGAGCATATGTGAGTTATTGCAAAGCCAACAGGACAGATACCAGTCACTAGTGATGGATCCTCCAAACTTGCATTTCTGAGCAGTGCAAGTTAGACTCATTATTGTCTGGAATTTGTCCACTGTAGTGGGAACGAGAAGAGTTCAATTAGAAACTCTATGGTGGAGAGGCACATTCGGATCAGGCACGTCGAAGAGAAGACGTAACAAAAGAGATACGCCGTGACGAATAACCGCTTCAGAGTAACAATGATGTAACGGGATTACACAACCGGAGAATAGAACTCAGGAAGGGAATATATATATGCATATTCGAAGAGCGCGGCAGAAATAATATTGAAGAATAACATTGTTTTTAAGAAGTGCATGGTTCAATGAACTATGTAGGTCAAATATGCTCCGACAATGTTACGCAAAAAGAGGAAACTCGTATCAAAGATTTAGACAATCAGATGAGAGCAGATAAGAGCAATCGCCAAAACACGTCGGAATACGGAAAAGTCAGACTAAAGACTTTATAAAAATATGGGTCTGCTAATGGCAAGTTCTTTGGTCAATCTGGTCAGTGATTGCCTGAAATTGAATTTAAAATCCAAAAGACGAACGGAAACTCAATAATATGGTATGTATCTTTTTCTTTACTTGTGAATTGGATTGGTCAATTCCAAGCAAGTTGATGCACGATTCCTCCCTACGGATCTGTATGCGTTGAGCAAGATCTTCAGTAATGAAGTTCATTTGTGACCCTGAGTCAAGCAATGCTCGGTCTAATATGTGCTCGATATTTTTGTTCGAACACTTACGATCGATGTCGCTAACAAAACCATTTCTAGAGACGACGCATTCAAAGCATGTGAAGTAGAAGGGCCATCATTCGTTAACGATGGAGAGGATTTTATGTTTGTGGTGGTAACGCAAAGATATTTTCAGTTTATGGTTTATCTTGCACAAATTTGACATCTAGTCGATTTGCACTTCGCACCTTTTCGCAGACAATTTAAACAGAGAGAGGCCTAACAAACTCAAACCTTGCATAACAGCAAGTTGATCGAACGGACTGCACTAGGAGAAAAAATGGTCTAGAGCGTTACAATAACTCCAAGCTGGTTGGTTTTGGCAGAAGAGCAAGCCAACAAACTATTAAGTTTCTTGCTAAGCTCAACAACGACGCAGACGGCTGGGAAATTTTCGGAAGGCCGAACAATTGACTTATTTGCTTCGCAAAGATGAGACTACGTTATCAAAGGATCTTTTTAGACTAGCGATAGCTTTGTTGTTGGCACCTATTGCCAAGACCTACTACCCTAATCATGATGCATCAGCATGTCACAATATACAAGCATCAGACCCACTAACCTATTGGCACATCTAGTAATAAATTAGCGATAAGCATAATACAATATCCAACCTACTAACCCGGCACTAGTCGACGGCGCCGGAAGCAGAATCAGCATTATCAGCGGGAAGAATGACCGACTGACTGAAGAAAGCAAAAACCAGCCAGCTAAGCCGAAATGCGAGTGCAAGCAGTACATGAACAAAAAATCTGAGTCAGCAGACTCAGAGGTGGGCGACCCATTAACATTAGTTTTAGCACGTCCATAACATTGACCTTTCTTAGATGTAATGATGTATAATTTAGAATCTTATATAAGAGTGGTTCTTTTGAAATAAAGATAGTTGCGAAATCAGAGTCAATCGTCTCGTTATTCAGTGTTGAAACTACGGCACTTAAAATTGACCTACTTCCCGTGATCCTGTGTAAAACGATTCACTAGGTAGGACTCTCTAAACCTATGTACTTCGCGTGGCTCCAGTGTAAACGGACCACAAGTAGAATCCGCGGCATACCAGTCTACTTCAAGTGTTGCTGCCGTAAAACGGACCACGAGTTGATCCCGCGGCATACCAAGTGTTACATACATACCAAGCGGCATACATACCAAGTGTTCAAGTGTTGCTCCCGTGAAACGGACCACAAGTAGACCCCGCGTTACCTAACTACTTCGAGTGTTGCTCCCGTGAAACGGACCACGGGGAGATCCCGCGGCATACCAGTCTATTTCGAGTGTTGCTCCCGTGAAACGGACCACCAGTAGACCCCGCGTTACCTAACCTACTACTTTGTTGTCATAATTAATCTTGATGACTGGAATGTCTTGATAGTTCCTAAGGCTTCACCAGAGAGGCAAGAAATTAAATAATTAAATTTCTCGTTACCAGGAATGTTCACACCTTTGCCTATTAAGGTCTCGAAAAGACTTATAAAATTTGTGAACTGAATTTTGGTAATGCCAAACTGGTCGAGCTTGAGTTGCGGCTGCAGAAATTGCCGTAGCTGGGCGGGAGTCTTCAGCTGTGTTGAAAGCATTACATAAGGACATAATCCTTGCCTTGGTTGTTATTGTTAATTCTTCAAATTCATCGATTTCGTCTAATTGCGCGATCTGGTCTTGCAATTCATTTGCTTTAGGAATTGTATTATCTAAAACCTGAATCCTGCATTCTAGCTCGGTCTTTTCTAGAACCGGCGAATGATTTTTACTTTAACATTTAATTTTCTTTTTAAATAATTTTGGGTTATTACTCTCCATTTTATAAAAATTATTTCTTTTTTAAAAGGAGCAAAATCAATGCAAATCTTAATATTTAAATTTATTTATTTAAATATTTTTTGAATTAATAAAATTAAATTAGTTAAAGAAAGGTTGCTGCGTATTATAAACTTTCGAAAACGGCGAAAAATAAAATGCGTGCACTCGGCTATACATTATAATTCGATAAGTATTCAATAATAAACTTAAACCTAGCTTATCTATTGCGGCGAAGCTGGGCGAATTCGCAAGAGAGCGCAACTGAGCTTTTATTTCGCTCCCGCTCCGCCCTATGCTTTAATCTAATCAAGCTACATGATTGTAACAAACTGGTTTTGTTAACTTTTGCTCGCAACAAATGCCGCGGCTAACTTACAGAATTTGGGGGAACGTTTCACCGAATTTGCCTGAGCCCAGAAATAACACAGGGTGCTTCGTTTAATAAATATACCCTTTATTGCAATAAATTTACAAAGGGGTGAATCTCACCGGCTGCTTGGCTCAGCCAACCGACCGCTCGTCCTCCCGTCGATCCCCGATCCCCGCTTCGGGTTTGTGCCAATACACACGCCATTATAAAGCTTGCGCCAAGCAGGACGTGAGGCCTTGGTGCCTAGCGCCGAAACGGCTCTCGCTTCCCTCCGTTTGGACTCACGTGCTCCAGCTGCGGGGCTTGTGCAATCGCTGTTGTTGTCGTCGTTTCTCTTCTGTCGTCGTTGCTTCCTCGTCGTCGCTGTTCTCTCGTTGACGCCGCTGCTCCCTCGTCATCGCCGCTCCTGTTTCTTACGCCCCCGGTTGCGTTCGCCACTAGCCTCCAAGCACCTGCATACGAATACGAGGTTTTGGCGTCGCGTCTCTTTTAACTCCAGGTGATACGCTGTGCATAGGCCTGGATCAGGATTCTCTTGAATTTCCCGGGGTGTCCCTGCTTCGTTTCACTGATGGGCTTGAGTTCCCGAGCTGGCTACCCCTCGCTTTACAGGATCACACCTGGTCTTAACGGCAAGGAATCGAAAAGGCGTACGCCAGGCAAATCCGTCGCTATCGCCAGGATACCTGTCGTTTTGGGAATAACCTAACCCGACTCGTCTTACCCTTGGGCTTCAGTTACGCCGCGGATCCTGGATCCTTTTCCCACTTGCTCCTGACTTCTACTACTTGGCTGATTCGCGTACCGCCGCCCGACTTACCCACAGGGGGTCCTTAAGCTACTGATCGCAGATCCTTCGCATTCGCTTTAAATCCCGCACCTTCAGCCAATACTCCTAATTCCTCCAAGGAATCTTTCCCGCTTAAATGTCAGACTTACCCGTATATAAGGATACCCCTATATAAGGAGGGGGGACCTTATATAGTGCCCCCCTATATAAGTAAGGAGGGGGGTCCTTATATAGTGCCCCCCTATATAAGTGCCCCCCTCCGTATATAGTGCCAGAGGCGCCCGGTAATCCTTGCAAATCTCGCTTCCTGCCGTTAATCCTTCGCTCCTCTACTCTCTCCGTTAACATTCTCCAATTCCCGCCGCATTTCTAAATGGCGGGCTTATTTTATTGGACACCATTGTCAGTCACCATCACCTTTGGCACCCCGTATCTAGCGATGATCCTTTCGTGGATTGCCTTTTGCAGCGTCTACGTAGTGGCTTTTCGCATTGGGACCATTTCTGTCCATTTTGAAAAGCGATCGATCATCACTAATAACATGGTGTTTCCATGCTTGGACCTCGGCAACGGTCCCACGAAGTCCGCACATACCGTCGCCCACGGCTCCTCTGGGACCATTTTCCCTGCGGCCTGCATCTGGCTCGGTTTATACCGCATGTATGTCTCGCATTTCCTGACATAGTTCCTTACGTCCTTAGCATCCCTGGCCAGAAGTACCTTGCTGCCTCTATTGTTCTTCTTCCGCCGAGATGTTCTCCTTCAGCACATGTTGCCTCATGTCCATCGGCACACACAGCTTCCATGATACTACTTCCTCGCTCCCGGCTCTATGTGGAACATGTCGGTAAATCAAGCCTGCCTCCTCAACGTACTCCGGATACTTCTGTGGGTTTTCCTGCATCTTATTTTTCAGTGAGCCTATCCAAATGCATTCCTGGATCCTCTGCCAAACGCGACATTAACTTCTCAAACGCCTCTTGGTGTCTGGCCGTTCAGTCTTACTTTGTTCCCTTTCGTAGGAGATTGTTCAACGGCCTGTATTTCCTGCTCTCATCCTCCAGGGGGATTTGCCAATATCCATCCTTGAGGTCGAGGCTGCTGAAAAATGTTGCCTCCCTCAATTGCTCCAATATGAAGTTTATCCTGGGCATAGGGTACGAATCTTTTACTGATTATTACTATTGGACGGCTCGATGCATCCCTTCTCCAGCAGCTCTTCCACCTTTTCATTGATTTCCCCCTGCATTTTTAGGTTTCACCTTTTCATTGATTTCCCCCTGCATTTTCAGGTTCTTTGGGTAATACTTTTGTTTTATTCATCGTGATTCTATGCTGGGTTAAGTTTGAACAACCCTTTTGGTTTGTGAACACCGCCAGCTCTTCTTCGATGAACTTTTTGTCCCGCTCGCGATCCCATTCCTCCGAGGTATGGATAGCATATCCTCCAGGTATCCGCTCCATCTTTCTCTTCTCGGGATCGTGACTTGGTGGCCTGCGCAGTTTATTCCGATTTATTCCGAATTCTGCGAGGAAATCCCATCCAAGCACCGCGCTGTCTCCCATGCCTGGCAGCACTAACATATTCAAATCCTTTTCTTGTTGCCAAAGCTTACTGTTGTTAGGAGTGCCATTTGAACCTCGGTGTGGCTCCGTTGGCTTGCCGTTGCCCCGGTGTCTATCATGGCCCTCACTTCTGCACCTCCGACCTTGATGACTGGGGTTCCTACACCCACTGGCCCAATGGCCCATGCCTCCGCACCTGTTGGAGGTGCTCCTCGCTGCTTAGCGGCCGGATAAGGGCACGAAGGGCCTACCTACCCCGGGAATAACCCAACCCGATTCGTTTTACCCTTGGGTTTGAGTTCCGCCGCGGATCCTTGATCCTTTTTCCCACTTGCTTCTTGATTTCTACTCCTTGGCTGATTCGCGTACCTCCGCCAGACTTTCCCACAGGGGGTCCTTAAGCTACTGATCGCAGACCCTTGCGCACTCGCTTTAAATTCCGCACTTGAGACTATCGGACTTACCCACGGGGGGTCCTTCAGCCTATACTCCTAATTCCTCCAAGGAAACTTTCCCGCTTGAATGCCAGACTTTCCCACGGGGGTCTTTCACTCAACTCTTCCAGTTTCCCTAGAAGACTCTGGAGCAAATCGAGCCCGATTTGGGCCCTCCTTATATAGTGCCAGAGGCGCCCGTTAATTCTTGCAAATCTCGCTTCCTGCCGTTAATCCTTCGCTCCTCTGCTCTCGCCATTACCTTTCTCCAATTCCATTGCATTTCTATCGGCGGGCTTTCTTTATCTTTTCTGGGGCTCTTCCCAGTCGGACTTTTCGGTGCTAGCAGCGTTTCGGTACATTCCGGCAGGCATCTTTCGTAGCTTGTTCTCACCCAACCGAGTTGAGAGAGGAAATTTTTTCTCTCAACATAGATTTTGCTCTCAAAAAACGGGACTTAGAAAATAGCTTGAGACTTTGTGCGTGGGACAATTAACTTAGAAAAAATTATTTCATGAACAATTCAACGTATATCATATTATTTAAGTTTCCCAATTTATGTTCAATAATAATTTTATTGAAGTACACAATTTAAACATTGCTCAATATTTAATGAAAAATATTATTTAAATTAGAAATTTGTGTTTTTACATTAACTGATGGCAGCAAAAAAAAAATACCGCTTAATTAGTGTACGTTTTTTGCAGCGTTTTTATGATAATTCAACCTAAATCGAAACGTTCACATTAGGTTGTTCATAGTGCGTCGCATTGGTTTATTATCCTATTTCCTATTTCATTATGTTAATAATGATGAATAAACATTATTTCATTAAACAAATATTTTCAGTTCTGGCTGTACTATAAATTTGGACGTCTCAATATCTTTATTTGTACAAAATTTTAAATAATTTTTTTTTCTTTTTAATTTATTTTCAGCGTTTTGTTACGACTTTTTTATCTTTTCAGTTTTATTTATAGCTTTTTAAGTTAAGTTAAAGATTCATAAATAATAAATATAATGAATAACGCATTTCGAATTTAGTAAACATCAATGGGCATGGTTGGGAAAAACAAAAACAAAAAGCAAAGCAAAAAGCAAGGGAAATTTTTTTTCCACCACAATTTTCCTGGGTGAGATTTCGCGCCGATCTCCCCTAGCCGGTAAGCTTGCGCATAGGGGAGAACCACCTTCTTTTTCCGAGCGCTAAGCATATTGATACTCGCTCCGCTGGGTGAGAAAAGCGGCCACGCCAATGTAAATCGGAATGATGGTTTTCCGCAGATGGGAGTGCGCCGCGCACTCCTATTTCCTACCGCGGGATGCGCGTTTGGCGAGCGCCAGGAACGACTGGGATATTCATACTCGCTCCGCTGGGTGAGAAAAGCGGCCAATGTAAATCGGAATGATGGTTTTCCTCAGATGGGAGTGTGCCGCGCACTTCATTTCCTACCGCGGTATGCCCGTTTAACGAGCGCCAGGCACGACTGGATTGCCTGTTATGGAATTTTCACTCCCTTCCATTGGCAGGTGCCATTTCAGATTTCGCCCCGCATCGCCGGAATAGATAAGCAAGGCTTAAGTTTATTATTGAATGCATATCGAGTTATAGTGTATAGCCGAGTGCACGCATTTTATTTTTCGTCATTTTCGAAAGTTTATAATACGCAGCAACCTTTCTTTAATTAATTTAATTTTATTAATTAAAAAAATTGTGTGCGTGGAGTCCCTACGCGCTAAAGAAGTGAAACTTCTTAGCGATATTTCAAAAAATGCATATTATTTCGTATAAAAGAAAAATAGCGGGAGGGAAAGGATAAAAATAAGGTGGAGTGACCAACACTTTCTTCAATTCACATTTTATAAATTTATTATAAAGCAAAGTCCAAGATCTGCTTTCTTTCGTGCTCGGTATTCACGATAATATTGTGCTCTGTTCGCTCCTCTTAAAACACCGGCTGCTCTGTCTTTTTCCGCTGTAAAATCAATTCAAAATCAAACCATTAAAATTTTTGCCAATCCAATTGATATTAATTTCAAGATGATATGATCCACAAGGTGCATCTGTTATGGACAATTGAAATATTCAAGAGAAACGTACCACCACATAACCTGGAATCCGCTGTGTTATGCGTATTTTCACTGTTACTCATTTTATTGTTTGTTTGAATCACTATTCACTGTACTACTACTACAAGTAGTGCGTCAATATTATATAGAACACGAATTAATTATGGGAAACACTTTAATAACAAAATACGAGATAAGAATAAGAAAAAGAATTTTCGACACATCGGACGCTTGATGCACTCACGCATAGGCACTAATATTAGTCTAGGCAGCTGTTACGCGCTACGTGTATCGCCATTGCAGCGCATGCGCCTGACGATACCTTACTCTCATTCACTCTCTCTCTCTCTCGCACTCTATCTTTCTCTTTTCCTCTTCTCCTTCCGAGTTGCGTTAAGCGTTCAACGCTATTCCCCCTCCACTGGAGCGTTAAACGTTTAACGCAACATTTTCCGGCGTCGTATAAGAAGTTTCACTTCAAAAAATATTTTAATAAATAATTTTAAATATTAAGATTTGCATTGATTTTGCTTCTTTTTAGAAAAGAAATAATTTTACTGAATGGAGAGTAATAACCCAAAATTAATTCCACGACCCTTTCATGAATTAAAACGAAAATTAAATGATAAAGTAAAAAGCATTCGCCGGTTAGAGGAGCGTTTGGAAGCCTTATCACTTCCTTTAGAAAAGACCGAGCTAGAATGCATTGTCTGCGAAAAGTTGCGAAGTCTAAATTGACTAGATGTCAAATTTGTGCAAGATACACCATAAACTGAAAATAACTTTGCGTTACCACCACCCACACAAAATCCACCTCCAGCGTTAAAGAATGATGGCCCTTCTACTTCTCATGCTTTGCATGCGTAGTCTCTAGAAATGGTTTTGTTAGTGACGTCGATCGTAAGCGTTCGAACAAAAATGGCGAGCACATATTACTCCGGGTCACAAATGAACTTCATTACTGAAGATCTTGCTCAACGCTTACAGATCCGTAGGGAGGAATCGTGCATCAACTTGCTTGGAATTGACCAATCTAATTCACAAGTAAAGAAAAAGATACACACCGTGGTGAAGTCGAGAATCAATAGTATTGAGTCGCCTTTGAACTTTTGGATTTTAAATTCAATTTCAGGCTATCACCCTGACCAGTCAGTGAACGTAAAAGATTGGACCCTACCAAAGAACTTGCCATTAGCCGACCCATATTTTTATAAACCTCAGCGGATAGATATGTTAATTGGAGCTGAGTTATTTTTTGAACTTTTGTCCATTGGTCAAATAAAGAAAGGTCCGAACTATCCAATACTATAAAAAACGGTCCTTGGATGGATAATATCGGGAACATGTATGCAAATTCCTCAAATCCTCAACAACCGGTCTCTAGCCTGAAATGCCAAGAAGTTATATTGGAATTAATAGACTACATTTTGAAAAATTCTGGTCGTTGGAAGAAGTTCCATCTTCTAAAATTATTGTCGACATAACAGGAGTTGTGTGAGGAACATTATCGAAAGACTAATAGAATACTGCTTTCAGGTCGATTTGAAAAAAGGCTTCCATTGAAGCCGGATCCATGCGTTTTGTGTAACTCATTCGAGATAGCCAACCGCCGTTTTCTGTTGCTCGAGACTTATCTCGAGTTATCTCGAGATCCGAACTTAAAGAAAATGTATTTGGAATTTATGGAAAAAATCGAATCCCTCGGTCATATGTTCCCTACAAGCAACACACTACTTAATACCCCACCAGTGTGGCTTACGGCCACAAAGTACAACGACCAAACTACGTGTATAGCGAAATGATTTAAATGATTTTTATTTGATTTAAACCATGATTTAAATATCAAAGGGCGACTAAGCGGAACATTCTATCGGTGACATCAAAGCTATTTGACACCCTTATTAAACTCAATTATGGCTTATTAAACTTAACTTTAAAACTCTAAAACGCATAGAAACAGATAGACAGACGGACAGACAAACAGACCGACATGCTCATATCGACTCAGGAGGTAATCCTGATAAAGATTATATATACTTTATAGTGTAGGAGATGTCTCCTTCACTGCGTTGCACACTTTTGATCAAAATTATAATACCCTCTGCAAGGGTATAAATATATTATATTTAAAATGTAGAAAACATGCAGAAATGTAGTCCAGAAGTCGTTATCTTGTATAGTAAGTGATTACCTAATAATAATGCGTTTTCTTATCGCATTATGCTTAAACTTAACAAGTCCGCCACTGGCTCTATATAAGGAGGGTGTTCTAGTGAAGATGGAATCTTTGAGTTGGAGGACCTTCTTAGGAAAGTCCGACATTCAAGCCGGAAAGTTTATTTAGTGGAATTAGGCGATAAGTGGATAAGTCCGACAGTCTCAGTGTAGGTATCCTAGTGTCGAAGAGACGTCCGATCTGGAGTACGTCTTATCGCTTCCTGATCGCAATGACCAGGTGTGAACCTGGAGACCGAGGGGTCACCAGCTCGGGAACTCAAGCCCAACTAGAAAATCAATTAGGGACACCCCGGTCAAGTCAGAAGACTCCTGCATGCCGTATGCCTGCCGTTGTTTGGCGCCGAGTGGCGAACGCAACCGGTCGTGTGTCCTGGGGGGTAGGAAGACCCGGAGAAGGGCACTCTCAATGAAGGTATGAAGGTGCCATTATCCACACTCACACGGCCGGGCGATCGTTTATGATAATGATTTCTTCATCCACGTAGGTAATGGGATGCAATCTTTAATTTCTGGGCGAATGATCTCCTCAGCGTCAGGTGGCGAAATGTGGCTCCAGGTGACACGGAGCAGTTTTTGACTCTGTGGATCTCTCCGTTGCAGTCCGCTGTGATCCTGTCCTCCAGTCTGAGTATTGCGTGGTGGTACAACACGAAAAAAACGGTGATTTTGAAACATGCTGACTTAATTTTAGGAAATTTAATGATGAAATGCAAAATGTAATACTTTCTCGGACGTAAAGATCAATAAATCTTCAATGGGGGTGTTGCGCCAAGCAGCAACCAAAAAATGCATGTAAAATAATTATAATATGCTTAGCTGCAGCTGTTGTTATCAGCATTTATTCTTGTCTGTTTGTCTCCCAGTTTCGCTTGCATTTTGTTATTTGTAAAATATTGAAAATCGGATTTGAAACGCGTCTATTTATTCGGCTGCTATTAAAAACTATTAATAACATAACATTTGGTGACCTCGGCGTAATTTCATCTCGGTTGATTATAGTGATCAGCATTAATAGTGCCAAGAAAACGCCGTTGTGGTTTCAAACGCTCCATATAGGGCTGCTCCCTCATTGCCCCCGTTGCCAATGCCAACATTTAGCGGCGGCTATGCCGAGTGGCCGGATTTCCGCGCCCTATTTAGGAGAACCATTGACAGCCACCCGCACTTGACCAAGATGGAGAAGCTCAGGTGGCTCATTTCCTGCCTGCAGGACTTAGCCCTGGAGACTGTGAGGGCGCTTGAGATTACCGTCGCTAACTATGATGTTGCCCTCGACCTTTTGCGCAACCGTTTCAGCAACCGTCGCTTAATCTTCCAGGCTCACATCAACGAGATTTTGCAGTTAAGGGTGGTTGAGCCGGGATCCGTTGCTACTCTTCGAGAATTATCCGACCGATTCAATGGCCTGCCAACTTGGGAATCTATGGCTCGGTTTCTGGAACAAAGGTGCCGTACTGCGCAAAAAAAAAACACGTCCGTCCGCTTTGAGATAAAGAGAGGAAGTTGTTAGGCCAAGCAGCCACCAAAGAATGCATATAAAATAATTATAATATGCTAAGCTGCAGCTGTTGTTATCAGCATGTTTCGTCTCTGTTTTGTCCCCAGTTTCGCATGCTCTTCATTGGTATTTGTAGCGTATGCGCTTTGGGCAGCTTTAGTTGAGCTTCTGCGCAAGCTCTTGGTTTGGCGTTGGTTGTGATTTGGAGTTGATTGGAGCCGCATATATTAGGGTTAAATTGAGCCCAAAATAAATATATTGAAACTATAATTTGAAACGCGTAAAGTTATTCGGCTGCTATTAAAAACTATTAATAGCTCAACATTTGGTGACCCCTACGAGATTTCATCCCGGTTGATTATTGTGATCAACATTAAAAGTGCCAAGAAAACGTCCTTGTTGTTTTTACAAGTTGCATTTTAATCGAATAATGGAGTTTGGAGCTGAGACTATTGAAGCTGCTGACGCAAAGCGGGAAAGGATGCTGTGGAGAAGAGCAGAGGTGACCTGCCAGGAGATGGAGGCGCTGCATCCAGGTGGAGGTGGCCAAGCGATCCATAAGAGATGCTGCTCACTCTAAACTTCTTGACGGTGCCAGTGCATCACCAAAGCCAGCCCCCTCCTTACCACCGTTGCCGATGCCAACATTCAGAGGCGGCTATGCCGAGTTGCCGGATTTCTGCTCTCTTTTTAAGACCACGATTGTCAGCCATCCTCACCTAACGAAAATGGAAAAGATCCGGTGGCTCATTTCATGCCTGCGGGGGTTAGCCTTGGATATGGTGAGAGCTCTGGAAATTGCGTTGTGGCCCTTGACCTATATCGTTTTAGTCACCGGCGGTGAATATGTCAGTCTGTTATTAATGAGATCCTGCAGGTTCGTAAGGTCGAGCCAGGGTCTGTTGCTATTTTGCGGGAGCTATCGGATCGGTTCAATGGGCATATGCGGGCTCTTATGAGTCCCGGATCAGCTGTCGAGATCCAAGGATGCTTGCTTATCCAGAATATGCTGCAGATGTTGGATCCTTTCCTAAAGGCCGAGTGGGAAGACACTCTCGCCGGAAACATCGGTTGACTCTTGTTTGGCGGCGTATTCACCAGCTAACCAAGTAGGCCGAGGTAGATCGTCCAATAACCGATCTTCGTGCATGGTTATTAACGACAGTCCCCCATCCCGCTCAATCAACACTATAATAACCCAGGATCGCAATGGTGAGCTAGTACTCCTGCCAACAGCCAATGTACTGGTTCGTGACGACTTTTATTGGATTCCGGTTCACACGTACACCTCATCTAGTCGCGGCTGGCGAGTGAACGTCAGCTAGCCGATTTCGGCGGAGCTGGGTTTGAAACGGATGGAGCATTTGTTAATGTGTGCGTATTCAGTGGAAATTGAGGCTGTTGTAGCTTCACATATTACGGACTATCAGCCTAGCCATGACATGGATTCTTCGGGCTAGAAGATTCCTAGCAATATGGATCTAGCTGACCCCAACTTCCACCAAACGCAGCGAGTAAACCTGCTGATTGGAGCCAGCTTATTTTTTGACCGTTGTCCGCTGGACATATCCAGTTAGGCCATGGGCTCCCCATTGCTCAGAATACTCGATTTGGCTGGGTGGCTTCTATACCCGGTGGGCTACGACGCGATGTGTCGGCGTCCTGTGCTGGGGAGGACCACCCAACATTGTTATTGATGGCCCCTTCAAAAGGGGGAGGATTCTTAGCTGTTGTTATAAGCATGAATTCTTCTCTGTTTTGTCTCTCAGTTTCGCATGCTCTTTATTGTTATTTGTAGCGTATGCGCTTTGGGGTATGCGCAAGCTCTTGGTTTGCGTTGGTTGTGATTTGGAATCGATTGGAGCAGCATAGATTAGGGTTAAATTGAACCAAAAAAAATTTTTGAAAATATGAATTGAAACGCGTCTATTTATTCGGCTGCTATTAAAAACTATTAATAACATTGATTACCCTGCGCAGAGGAGCTGAGGCGACCTGCCAAGAGATGAAGGCGCTGCATCATAAGGCGAAGGCTGTGGAGCGGAATAAGGATTGCACCACTATTGCGCTTCAAGATGAGTTTGAGCTGGCGGCTGATGTGCAAGTGGACATTCAGGTGGAGGTTGCCAAACGCTGTATGAAAATTGCTGCCCACTCCACACTTCTCGACGGTGCCAGTGTATCGCCAGTGCTATACAAGCCAGCCCTCTCAGCGGCGGCTATGCCGAGTTGTCGGATTTCTATTGCCAGCAATAAATTTGGCAGCTTCATCTGCAGCGACATCTACGCTCAGGAGCTTCTGCAGGTTCGACTGGGGAAACATGTTAATCATGCCTCCAGTTTCTTCCACCACACGCCTACACTCTGAGAGATTTTCTGAGTTCGCACGAATTCTTCAAATACTAAACGTTGTCCATCAATGATGGGAATGTACTTGGCCTGCGAGTAGTTAAAAGGGATAAACTGAGGTATGGGTGTAAAACTGTAATTTTTGATTTATGGTAGTGTTTTATCAAATTTGGGTAGCCCAAATTCCTCTCGTGCGCGCGGTGATTGTCGGCGTGATAGGAAGCTCACAGCAGACCAAACTTTCACAACTGGCAACAGCAGCCGATGCAGTTATGGACTCCCTAAACGACGATGCAGCTGACCACGTATATGCCTTTTCAAAAACAAACAACAGCAGTCCCATCAAGAAGAACGCGTGATAACACTGACCAGACGACTCGACGATAACGACAAGGCTCCGCAGCAGATAATGAACAAACTGCTACAGTTACTAAGCCACAATCAAACGCGAGACAGAAATGCACCCTCTAACGATAGATCATCCCAACAACTGTGTTGGTACCATAACAAGTACGGCAGAGATGCACAACGTTGCAGTCAACCATGCTCTTTTACAGGGTTCAACGAGGACGACCAAAAAAATTAAATGCAAACCTCAGAGGATCAAGAGATGGATTAAGTAGTAAAATTAAATGCAAACCTCAGAGGATCACGAGATGGATTTTTTGGAGGGAGCCGAAACAGCTATGGAGCCGAAACAGCTCCATATTCCACATATAAGGATGCGATCCTCTCAAAGTTTACTGACTCGGAAATGGTACATCTTGACAGATTCGCAACTCGAATTCAGCTCAGCGACAGCCGTCCAAGCCACTTACTCTGCCAACTGGGTGCCAAAAATAATCAGCAATCCCTAAATCATTACCGCAACAACGCACCCTCTAACGACAGATCGTCCCAACAACTTTGTTGGTACCACAACAAGTACGCCAGAGACGCACAACGCCGCAGCCAACCACGCTCCTTTACAGTGTTGAACGCGAACGTCCAAAAAATTAAACGCAACCAGCCGCTTTGACGGAAGTAATTTCGCCTCTTTTTATCATCAAACATTAGAAATAAATGTTCACAGAATTTTTTACTGCAACCGACTTTTAGTACTAGATGCCCAATCTGGTAGAAAATTTTTAGTGGGCATAGAAACATAGCAGTGGGAGAGGTTCTACATCAAGTCATCAACTCGAAATTCCAACCAATGGGATTCTTCAGCATTAAACTCTCAGATACGCAACGAAAATTTAGCACATTTGACCGGGAACTGCTGGCAAATTACCTTGGAATAACAAATTTCCTCCACATGCTGGAAGGCAGTATTTTTCACATCCGTACAGACCACATTGTTGCTCTCAGAAACGCAACGAAAATATAGCACATACGACCGGGAACTTATAGCAATCTACCTCGTAATAAAACATTTCCGTCACATGCTGGAAGGTAGGGTTTTTCACATCCATAAAGATCACCAACCTTTAGTTTACGCCTTCGATCATAATCCCGAAAAAGCATCTCTGCGGCAACCTTGCCGCATTTCATAGGACAATTCACCACATCCATAACACACGTAGCAGGAGACGAATATAAGTTAATTAAGATAGGTGGTAGTAGTAGCTGTTGGTCCGTTTGTGATGACGATGTCTTCAGGTGCGGGTAATGTGTTAGTTGGTTATGTTAGGTGGTAATAGTAGTTATTGGTCCGTTGCTGGAGAGGATGTCCTCAGTTGCGGTAATATGATTGTCCCTGGCGATTGCCTAGAATTCTTCCTTCTTGGTGGAAGTTATGGTGGGAGTTACTAACTTCGTTGTTACCGCCCTTGAGACTGAGTAATCCATTTTACAAGTGAATTGACTTTTACGGCTTGTGCCGGAGTTTTGATATAAGAGTTCTTTATTGTATGAAGCTCAAGCATAAACTGAAATTTAAGTCTTTTTTTTTTTTAAGCTTGATTTTATTTATTGGATATTCGCTTTATGAGTCTAACAATAAGGTTGCAAATCTTTAAATAATCCGTTATCTAACAGTTTAATTTAACTGAATAGAGACTACATGGTCCTAATAATTAGCGCTCGATTGGAAGATCGTTGTGGTGTAGGCGGGAACTGCTACAAATTCGCGTGAGGGCTCTCGCGAGATGATTTGGATGTACTGATAGCCTGTACTTTGTTGTAATTTGTGCTATCTCTTCTCTGACGAGTGGTATGTCAAGGTCCCTGTGAATGTTTGCATTCCGAACGTACCACGGTGCTTCGGTGCCTAGAATTTTTGACTGTGTTCTTTGCATTATATCCACACTGCTGTTATCCAGATGGGTTTCAGAACTGTGTTGTATAGGAGTACCTTATAGTCCAGGCTATAAGATAAGCCAGTGGAGGTTGCTGGCTTTGAGCTTTAAATGAGTTCTTTTGGCTTCAATGTGGCTGCGCCAAGTAAGACGTCTATCGAGGTGTACGCCAAGATATGTTACTTCATTTGCTACCGGAACCACTGTGTTGGTTAGAATAAGTGGGGGGCAGTCTTGCCTATTAAGTGTGAACGTTACGTGTTTGCATTTTTGTTCGTTAACTTTGATTTGCCAGTCGGATATTAGGTGTTTAGCAAGTTGCGCCGTTGCTTGCTTGGGGCATCTCGATCGGCTTAGGATCGCTGTGTCGTGGACGTGGTGAGTTGCATGCTCGTTGGGATGTCCTCAGTGTAGATAAGGTAGAGTGTTGGTCCTAACACGCTGACTTGAGGAACTCCAGCACTGATGATGTAATCATCGAACATGGCAGCATTACATCTTACTGAGAATTTCCTGTTGTAAAGGTATGACTTCAAAAGTTTATAAGTGTTGGTTGGGAGCATTATTGTTATTTTGTGCATTAAACTTTGTAGCCATACTCTGTCGAAAGCTTGTGATACGTCCAGAAATATCGCAGTGCAGTTCTCCCTTTGTTCGAATGCATTTCTGATTTCAGAAGTTATGCGGTTGACTTCCTCGATGGTTCCATGTTTTTCTTGAAAACCGAATTGATGAGTCGGGATTTTTTTGTGTGTTCTGAGATGTGGGGTAATATGTGCCAAGAGACATTTTTCGAAGAGTTTTGATAGACACGTTAGTAAACTAATTGGTCTATATTATGGGGCAATTGTGCGGTCTTTACCAGGTTTTGGTATCATTATGATGATCCATCTCTCTGATTCCATCTCTCTGGAAGGTGTCCATGTCTCGTTATTGCATTGAAGAGTTGGCAAATTGCTCGAACTGCGCAGAGAGGAAGTTCGATAATCATTTTTGGTGATATTAGGTCGCATTCTTGGGGGGCCTCGTAGCCTAGCGGTTAGCACGCTAGCTCGCTAAGCATGAGGTTGTGGGTTCGATTCCCACTCATGACAAGTGCATGACCCTACACTTTCGGCTTGTAATATTTATACTGTGTAATTGTAAGCAATTCACAATGGCCTCTTGCCAGCTCAGCGGTAGCGTATTTGCCTACCAAACAAGAGGTCGTGGGTTCGATCCCGACCCCCGATAAATAAAAAAAAATTATGAATTATTATAATTTCGCATGATATTTATGAAAAAGTCAAAAGCGGAACTCCCAGATGTCGACAAGTGGCAGCCCCACTACATGGGATAAGTCGCGTCCGGCCAATCACCGGGCCGAACGAAAATAACAATGATTACAAGAACAAATACAAGTACAATCGAACCAAATAACACTCCAAAACCGATGACGACCCTTCGCATCTCGAAACGGACACGAATTGGACAATGGAACGTTAGGACTCTGATGGAGCCATCCAGATTGGCGCAGTTGGAGAACGAGATGGACCGACTGCAGATCGCAATTGCTGGCATCAGCGAGATGAGATGGAGTGGGAAGGGAGCAACAACAACATCACAAAGTAATCTAGTGTTGCATAGCGGAAGCAGTGATGGTGGACGAAATGGAGTAGGGATTTATGTTTCGAGGACACTTATCTCCTGGAACCCCGTCTCTGACAGAATCATCACCGCCAGATTCCGATGCAACGCCAGGCACATCACCATCGTGCAATGCTATGCCCCAACAGAAGACGCCAGCGATGACATCAAAGACGACTTCTACAACGCACTCATCTCATCCCTCAACAAGGTCATAAGAGGCGACATCAAGATTCTCATGGGTGACTTCAATGCGAAAGTCGGCCCCAACAACACCGGATTGGAATCAACCATGGTATGGTATCGGCACGCGAAGTGACAATGGAGACAGGCTGATCGACTTATGCCAGACCTTCCAGTTGGTCATTGGAGGAACAGTATTTCCCCACAGGGAAGTTCATAAATATACATGGACATCTCCAGATGGAAATACCCGCAACCAAATCGACCACCTGTGCATAAGTAAGAGATGGAGGCGTTCGCTGAGAGATGTACGCAATAGGAGAGGCGCGTCAATAGACAGTGACCACGAGCTTGCAGTTGGAGAGATCTCAATCAATCTCCAACGAAAGCACACTGCCACCAGGGCCACAAGAAGACCGACCCCCCTGAATATACATCGACTCAGAGATACTACCCTATCCTCCAGAATGGCAACAGCACTACGCGAACAGTTGGCACCACAGCGGAACTGCCCTTGGGAACAAACTTGCAGACTACTGAGAAGTACCGCAGAGGAGATGCTTGGCACGAGACAACGCAGCTGCTCTGAATGGATCTCGGCGGACACATGGGAACTCATCAGCAGACGGAATAGACTCAAGTCGATAGCGGATCACGACGGCAGAGCCAGAGAAGAACACAGGAATCTCTGCAAATTGGTGAAAAAATCAGCTAGACGCGACAAGAGAGCCGTACTGGACAGCATTGCAGAAAACGCAGAAAGAGCAGCAAATACAAACAACATGCGCTCACTGTACCAGTTGATAGGAAAACTTTCTGGAAGCTACCAGAGGCAAACCCAACCCATTCGAGACTCAGACGGTAGGCTCCTAGTAGACGACGATGCTCAACTTGAGAGATGGAGGCAACACTTCATGGAGATCAGCTGTACAGAGCAACCAGGCAACACACAGCCCGACTTCAGAAGTATCGTACCCAACAGCAGCGTTAGGATACCCCCAACCCCTCCCTCAATCAGAGAAATACGAGATGCAATCAGGAAGTTAAAGAGCAACAAAGCGGCTGGAGAGGACGGCATATCTGCCGAACTCCTCCAGATTGACCCGCAACTAATGGCCGAAACATTGCACCCGCATTTCAAAGATATATGGGAAAGTGAGCGCGTTTCTGACGCTTGGAAGAGAGGAGTAATCGTTAAGCTACCAAAAAAGGGAGACCTCAGTGACTGTAACAACTGGCGAGGGATCACCCTGTTGAACACCAGCTATAAAATATAAGCGACCCTGCTGAACGAACGACTTATGGAGAAACTAGAGCCAACAATTCGAGATGAACAAGGAGGTTTTAGACCACTTAGGAGCTGCGTAGACCAGGCAAACACGCTACGCACAATAACCGAACAAGCCGTGGAATGGCGTTCGCCACTATACCTTCTATTCATCGACTTCCAAAAAGCGTTTGACTCAATAGACAGGGCGGCGATATGGCGTGCACTTGCAAGGAAAGGAGTGCCAATCAACATCGTAAACATAGTAAGAGCTTTGTATGATGATGCGGACCTGGCAGTACTGCACAAAGGAAAAATCAGTGCACCCTTTCAGACGAACACTGGCGTCAAGCAAGGCTGCCCTCTATCACCCCTACTGTTCAACCTGGTGATTGATGAGATCATGAAAGAAGTAAGCATGCATCGACGCGGGATAACTTGGAGCTTCACACAACACCTTGAAGACCTAGACTACGCCGACGATATATGCCTCCTATCACACAGACTCATCGATATACAAGCCAAGGCGTCCGACCTCGAGAAGAGAGCCAACGCAGTAGGCCTCTCCATCAACGCATCAAAGACCAAGGCGATGCGGTTTAATAACTCCAACCAAGGTAGCATCACCATCAGCGGTAAAACAGTCGATTTCGTCGACTACTTTACCTATCTTGGCACCATAATATCATCCAGTGGTGGAGTGGAAAAAGATGTAGAGAGCAGACGGTGCAAGGCAAGATCTGCATTCGGAAGATTGCACCGCATTTGGAGAAATCAGCAAATAAGTAGAAGAACAAAGCTGCGGATCTTCAATGCGTGTGTAAAATCCATTCTTCTGTACGGAGCTGAGACGTGGCTAACCTCCCAAAGGATGATGACAAAGCTGCAGTCATTCATTAACAAGTGCCTCTGGATCATATGTGGGATATTCTGGCCCAACAGAATTTACAACAGTGACCTGTGGCGCAACACGGGGGAGACTCCCATCCATCACCAAATCAAGAAGAAAAAATGGAGATGGATAGGTCACGCACTCAGGAAGAAAACAGACAGCATAGTCAGGAAGGCACTGGATTGGAACCCACAGGGAAGCAGAAGAGTGGGCCGCCCCAAGCTTACCTGGCGCCGTACTATAATACAAGAATTATCCCGCAGCAACATCACTTGGGATTACGCTAAGCAAACTGCACCAAACAGAGTCAGGTTCAAAGTCCTTGTAAATGCCCTAAGCTCCCAAGCGGAGTAATAGGAGAAAAAAAAAAAAAAAAAAGGTCGCATTCTGGGGATTTTTTTGAGTTGAGTTGCTCATTTATGATTTTGAGCAACCCGTGTGCTCTGAATACAATTGGATCATACGCAGATGTGTCGATATCTGATGTTGCTGGCAGTGAGATTCCGTATGATGCTGTGTTGGGCTGAAATACATTTTGAAGATGTTCTGCAAATCTCTCGGCTCTTTCTCCGTCGCTGCGCGCCCAGTTGGCTGTGGATTGGTATTGCAGGTTCTATTGGTGCACTGAGTGATGAGTGCTCTCTCCAAAGTGAGAACTTGGAGCTCGTTCGGGATAACTGCTCTATGAAATGTTTTTGGGACCTTTCTTCTTCTTGACGGAGTGCAGCTGTGAGTCTTTGTGTAGCATCTTTAAACCTTTGTTTTGCAGATGGTTATCTGTTAGATTGCCGGTCTCGCCGCGAGCGTCGCTTTGCTTGAAGGAGCTGTTCTATTTCAACGTTCGTGTATCTATGATTGGACGAGGTTTCTTGCGTTTGTGGGGTTGACATGCGAGCTGCTGCGAAAAAGACGGATTCAAGGGCGTTTGTGGATAAGTTGATATCAGCTTCGTCATTCAAACGTGGATTCAACTCGATGTGCGAACATACATATTTTTTGTACTTGAGCCAGTTGGTTTTATTCGTTGTTACTCTGAATGGTTTATCTACCGCAACTGGATGTAGATTTAGTTGGAGGGGTACAGGCGAGTGGTCAGACGATATGTCTGGTAAGGAGTTGGCGCTTATCAGGTTGCGTGGAATGTTTTTTTGACTGCAAAGTCTATCAAGTCTGGCAATTTTCTGGGATATGTTGGCCAATATGTAGGAGTCCCAGATGACACACAGTCTAGCTTGTTGCTTGGTTTTATTATTGCGTTGTACAACTGCCTTCCCTTTGGAGTCACCAGTCGAGATCCCCAGTGCGTATGCTTGGCATTAAAGTTTCCTGCTGCTATAAATTGTTCGCTCAGAGAGTTGAAGTAGTCCATGAATTGGGATTCGGATATTGTAAACCGAGGAGGACAGTATACGGCGGCAAGCTTTAGGGAACGGTGGTCCATCTGTACCTCTATAGATGTAGCTTGCATATAGTTAGTGGCGAAACTATTGTGGAAGCAGTGCTTAATGCATTTTCTAATCTGAATCCCGGTGCCACCGTGTGCTTTCCAGTCTGGGTGATTCGTGTTGTCTCGAATTTGGAAATTGTATTTATTTGTAAGATGAGTTTCTGCGAGTATCATTACATCGATATGGTTGTTATTAAGGAATTGAGCTAACTCAAGTTTGCGCTGTGAGACGCCGTTGGCGTTCCACAGTGATATACGAAGTGGAGCCATTGATTACTTTGTCTGGTTTTGAGATCAATCAAAACGTTCTGGTTTCGCACAAGATCTTGTATGAATGTCTGCATGAATGGCATGAAATCCATCATACTTTGTTGAAGATTACATATCATTGGTTCAAATTTGTTCGTAGACTGTTCTCCTGGTTGGTGAGGGGAAACTGATGATCGTGGCTTGGTGGGGGCGGTGCTTTTCAGGCCCATTTTTAGAGCAGCTGCAAAGCTTTCGGGTTTGTCGGTGAACTCATTATAAGCTGAAGGTTTCACGGCTGTAAGGGTGACGACATCACGCGTTGATTTCATAGGCGTAATGTGTGAGCGAGGAGTGGTCAGTCTTTGGTGTGTACGACTTTTCAGTTCTTTGTAGACTGGACAGCCCCTGTAGTTAGCCGTATGGTTGCCTCCACAGTTTCCATACTTTTTGCTGCTGGGATCCCCTTTGTTTTTTGGGCATTTGTGGGAGTCATGAAGTTCCCCACAAACAACGCATACTGGACGAAGCGTGCAGTAAGTCATTGTGTGGCCGTATTCCTGACAATTATTACACTGCATCGGCCCATTTCTCTTATGCGGCTCTTCTACGGTTATTCTGCGGTGAAGTAGGAACTGGAGAGTAAAAATTGGATGCACTTCATTTTTTTTCAGAGGCTTGGATTTGGTTTCGGGTTCAAGTTCTACCTTGAACAGAGGTTGAGGCTTTCTTTCTCTATTCAAAATGTTTGTTAACTGAGATTAGTTTATCTCGTCACAAAAAACCGAATCAGGAATCCGTTGATAAGTCAGATACTACTTCTAAATGATTTGCCTTGGAGGCAATGTAAGACTTGTAGGGTGGTCTACCACGAAATTTTCAACGTCGTTTTAATAGGGCGGAGAGCACGGATTCGATCTAAGGGTAAATCTCCCATGATTTCAGTCATCAGATGAGGCTTGCATTTAAAACAGCGTATGCATGACCGCACTATCTGACTGCAGACCTCCTGCGCGCTTACTATCCAAACGCGCTGTCGCAAGCGACTCACCAATGCTCGTGGACCCACATCAAAATTCGACTCGTGCAAGTATCGGACGTAGCTCTGAACAAATTGAGAGCGCTTCGTCAACAATACTGGAAACTTGGCATCGTACGAAATAGGAGCATTAGCTAGTCGCCCCCCGACCCGCAACAACGAAAAGGTAAGCCCAGCCTGAGAGGTTCCATGGACAAACGGACTTAACTTCTGTAGGCTTGGGCTAACAATAAGATTTTTTCGAATATTTTTAATCTCCTCCTGATACTCGTGCTCTTGGACTATCTGGACAATTTTATTAAAAGCTTCTTGATATTCGACAGGTGACGGTACATTATCAGAAGTAACTACTAATTTTTTACACTTCTTTATAAAGCGGACCATGTAAACGAACACTCGCAGCAGTTTTAAGTGAGAGGAAAATCCTTCTATCACTTCTAACAAATATGAGGTAGAGACCATTGCAGTCAGTCCGACCGCACTCTTCTTTGCTTCCATCTGCAAAATCTCTGGTGACGGATCAAACCGAGGGCTCATTGGCCACTTATCTTCCGGCTCCGTTAAAAACGATGGACCTGTGAACCAAATTGATTCTATCGTTTCCTTTACGTCTCCACCTCTTGACACAATATCTGCCGGGTTCTGTTTAGTTGGTACATGCCGCCACGTGCTATCCTCTGACCACTCTTGAATCTCAGCAACTCTATTTGATACGAACGTAGTCAACGACGATTGATGGGAACGAATCCAATAAAGACAATCTTCCGAATCTGACCAATATAAACTTCGTTCGATCGGTGCTTTGATAAGAGGTTTTATTTTGCGACAGAGGTCCGCGAGAAGGTGAGCGGCACATAACTCAAGACGGGGGAGCGTCTTTGTCTTGAGCGGCGCTACTTTCGACTTTGCAGTCAATAATGAAACTTTACTACCTTCTGCAGATTTGCAGCGGATATAGACGCAGGCTCCATAGGCATGAATTTCAATTGGTGACATTGGCTCACTCATCACAAATCTCGGTATTGAGATATCTTCTAACTGTGACAAGGCAAGCTGAATTTTGTTCCACGCGGTTTCTAAGTGCAGTGGAATCGACTCATCCCAATCTAGCTTATTAAGCCAAAGTTCCTGCAACAGGATCTTTCCTTTAATAAGGATCGGGCTTAATAAGCCAAGGGGGTCGAAAAGCTTTGATGTCAACGAAAGAATATTCCGCTTAGTCGCCCTTGGACCCATGACTGACATATCAATTTCGAATTTAAACACGTCATCTTTAGGAACCCAAACGAATCCTAGTGTATTTGTCAGCTCTGAGTCCGAAAGTGTTATTGGCTTAACCGTGCTCTCGCATGCAGTAACTTCAGGCGAGTTTGAAAACCACTTAATTCAAACCCAGCGTTTAGAAGAACCTGAGTTACTTCAGACTTAATTATCTTTAGCTGCTCCACGCAACCAGCACTCGTTAACATACGGCGTATAAGTCAGACCCAATAACTTTAACAGCTCGAGGGAATGTATTTTTCGCGGATTCACTCAACCTCTTCAAACACCTTATGGCCAGGAATGGGGCTGGTGCAGTGACATAAGTAACGGTGTTGAGCTTGCACAATTTCAAGGACTCAGTCGGGTCTTTTCTCCACTGATCTGCTTTATTTACTATCACTTGACGATACATCTTTTTTATGTCGGCTACCAGAGCGAATTTGTTTAGCCGAAATCTAAGAAGAGTTGAGTGAAGCTCTTCCTGAATTGTTGGACCCACCATCAAAAACTCATTTAAACACTTCTGTGTGGGTGTTTTGCAGGACGCATCAAAAACGACCCGGAGTGGGGAATAACGAAGTGTGGAGAAGCAAGAACGTCATTACTTGCAGGGGACACATGGCCTAGGGATTCGTATTCTTCCATAAATTCCAAATACATTTTCTTTAAGTTCGGATCTCCAAATAATCTTCTCTCGCGCGACAGAAATCGGCGTTTGGCTATCTCGAATGAGTTTCCCAAAACGCTTGGATCCGACTTAAATGGAAGTTTAACATCAAATCGACCTGAAGGCAGTATTCTTGTAGTCTTCCGATAATGTTCCTCACATGGCTCTTGTTCTGGCGACAACATCTTTTTAGAAGATGTATTTTTTTCAAGTTTTTGTCTATTGACTCTAATATTTCTTCTTGTCAATTCAGGCTAGAGACCGCCTGTTGAGGAGTTGAGGAATTTGCCAGATATTTTCCCGATATTATCCACCCAAGGAGAGTTTTTTGAAGGATGGGATGGTTCGGACCTTGCTTTATTTGGCCAACGGACAACAGTTCGAAAAATGACTCAGCTCCAATTAGCATATCTATCCGCGGAGGTTTGTAAAAATATGGGTCTGCTAACGGCAAGTTGTTTGGTAGGGTTCAATCTTTCACGTTGACTGGCTGGTCAGGGTAATAGCCTGAAATTGTTTTCAAAACCCAAAAGTCGAACGGAAATTCGCTACCATTGACTCTCGACTTCACCACGGTGTGTATCTTTTTCTTTACTTGTGAATTAGTTTGACCAATTCCAAGCAAGTTGATCACGATTCCTCCCTACGGATCTGTAAGCGTTGAGCAAGATCTTCTTTAATAAAATTCATTTGTGACCCTGAGTCAAGTAATGCTCGGGCCAATATGTGCTCGGGCCAATATGTGCTCGGGCCAATATGTGTCGAACGCTTACGATCGACGTTGCTAACAAAACCCTTTCTACAGACGACGCATGCAAAGCATGTGAAGTAGAAGGGCCATTATTCGTTAACGCTGGAGGAGGATTTTGTGTGGGTGGTGGTTATTTGTGGGTGGTAAGTTATTTTCAGTCTCTGTAAATCGGTGCAGAAGTTTATGGTGCGATCTTGCACAGATTTGACACCTGGTCGATTTGCACTTCGCTACCGTGTGACCTTTTCGCAGACAATTCAAACATAGGGAGGCTGACTTAACAAACTCAAACCTTTGCATTACAGCAAGGCGAGCGAACGGACTGCACTGGGCCAAAAAATGGTTGTTAGCGTTACAATAACTGCAAGCTGTTTTGGCGTTGGTAGAAGAACAAGCCAACGAAGTTCTATTTAGTTGCTTGCTGAACCCAGTTTTTTCTTGTTTTGGGTTGCCAGTCTCTTCAGCGGACAGATGCTGGTATCTACGATTTAGTATTTTTTCGAAATCGGACCACAGTGGCAATTCCTCATAATCCAGAGACTCTTCCCATTTTTGCTTGGTCTCTGGATCCACTCTACTCAAAACTAAATGGATAATCTACGTTTGAGAACTCTTATGCGAACACCGATCAGGCAATGGCCGATCTCTTTGCACAGTTTTTTCAAACTACCTATTCACCTAGCAGCAGTTTAGCTCAGCCTTAGACTTATAATATCCAATCAGCCAACCTTATATTTTGCCCATCTTTCGATCAAAGTGGTGTGTTATCGGATTTTTTTAAGGTTAAGCCCGTGGATTCGCCAGGCCCTGATGGAGTACCAGGCTGTGTTCTGAAGTACTGCGCCGAGGCACTGTGCAAACCGCTTGTTAAACTCTTTAATCTATCGCTGGAAACTTCAATCTTTCCCCTTATGTGGAAGGAATCCTTCATTATTCCGCTGCATAAAAAAGGGAAAAAATCCGACGCTGCTAATTATAGAGGCATCTCTGAATTGTCAGCAATTCCAAAGCTTTTTGAAAAACTTATCACTCCACATTTGCAACACCTATGTAGTTCGTGCTAACTCCGTGCTAGCATGGCTTCATGAAGCGCCGCTCCACCACTACCAACTTATTGGAGCTAACATCTTTTATCACGGATGGCTTCCAGAATGGCTTACAAACAGACGTCATATACATTGACTTCTTTCTTTAAAGATGTTACCTCGCGTTTAGTCCGCGCCACATCGGGGGTGCCCCAAGGAAGCCATCTTGGACCCCTACTTTTTACTCTGTTTATGGAGTACACCAAGATCACATTGAATTTGTACAAAAAAACTTCCTTACTTTTGCCTCGGTCGGTTGGACGGGAGGTGTGCTGTACGTATGCAGTGGGAACCGCGCAAAAAAAAAATAATCATTGAGTTTTCAATTTTAGATGAGACCCCTGAACGACGACGCAGACGGCTGGGAAATTTTCGGAAGGCTAAACAGTTGACGTATTTGGTTCGCAAAGATGAGACATTCGTTATCATAAACTCTTTTTAGACAAACGATAGCTTTGTCGTAATTACTCTCGCGGACTTGGAATGCCTTGATAGTTTCTAAGGCTTCACCAGAGAGGCAAGAAATTAAGTGATTAAATTTCTCAATAACAGGAATGTTTACATCTTTGTCAACTAATGTCTCGAAAAGACTTTTTTTGAAATCCGAATAATTTCCCCTGAATTTTGGCAATGCCAAACTGGGAAGTCGAGCTCGAGTAGGAGCTGCAGAAATTGCAGTAGCTGGACGGGAGTCTACAGCTGAATTAAAGGCATTGCATAAGGACATAATCCTTGCCTTGGTAGTTATTACTAATTCTTCCAACTCGGCTTCGAAATCATTCAATTCATCTGGATCTGGTCTTGCAACTCATTTGCTTTAGAAATTGCCTCACCTAAAACCTGAAGCCTGCACTCTAGCTCGATTTTTGTTTAGAGGAAGTGATCCATCTTCCAAACGTTCCTCCAACCGGCGAATGCTTTTAACTTTGACATTTAATCTTCTTTTTAAGTCAATAAGAGTTGTGGAATAAAGTTTTTGTTCAGTACTTTAAATTATAAAAAATTTATTTTTTCAATACAAAAACGAAAACGATGCAAATTTAAGATTTAATAATTTATTTAAATTTTTTATTAATTTTAAAATATTAATATAAAAAATTTACTAAAATAAATAACTTTTAGAAATTTATTTAAAAATTTATTGAATTTAATTCAACAACAAGAAAATGCGAAAACGAAAATAATTAATTAATCTTATTTAAATATAATAAATAATTTATTAAATTTAACCAAAAAAAAAGTCTAAATTGATTAATTCATTGATAAACGAATTATTTGATAGTCGAGGCACAGAGTATCCAAAAAAATAGTTGGTCGCCAATGACACCGAAACCAATATGCACAACCAAATTGTAGGCGAGCGCGTCACTTGGCGTTCCGTTAAACTATACGCGCCAAAAAGTGCATATACATACATACATACAGCAGCGGATAACGGTGGGAAACGAAAACGAGAATATTATCGCATCGCAGCTATTTGTATGTTTACCAAATATATATGCACCTTTATTTTATCTGCAATAAATAAAATAATTTTTGGCTGCACTTTAGTATTTATTTGGAAGATTTGTAAATTCGAGAACGAGGGGTAGGGGGCGACAGTGATTGCTAATAATATATATATATTCTGTTTTATTTTGTCCACAGGCAGTACATGTAGGTTAGCACATGTATTTATAATAAAATTTTTAGAACTTTTATACATGTTGTTATTTATTTTTGCTCTACTATTTTTTCTACGTACGTATGCCCCAAGAATTGAAAGCCCAAGACGGATTTTAATTTGTCTTATCTCAACTTTCAATTTTTTGCACAAATACCTGGGGTTCTGCTTTCGGATCCTTTAATCCTGCGGCCACTTTCCTTTAACAATCGATGCAAGTGCAGGGCATGGGGACGACAAATACTTCCAGTAGAAGCTCTATTGGAGAAGTTTGTTTCGCGACGCGGAGAATTCTTTAATTTTTTTATTTGTGAATTCACCACCACAACCGTCGCGAGCAACTCTTTTTTTTGAATATATGTATGTTATATATTGTTTATATATGTATATTGTGTCACTGTCACTGTTTTTGTTGCTTTTTTTGTTTAATTATATTAACTACAGTCCACCCGAGGGCGCCAAAATGTTAACTGAGATTAGTTTATATCGTCTCGAAAAACCTAAAGACAACAAAGGGTACTGTAAATTTAAATATAGCAAATACGAAAAATACGTGCACTCGGTTCAACTTTATAAATTCGATAATATTTCTACCAAAAGAACTTAAGCCTAGCTTTTCTTTTGCGGCGAAGCGGGGCAAATTCACGGGAGAGCGCAAGTGAGCTTTTCTTGCGCTCCCGCTCCGCCCTATACCAACTTATACTAGACTTCAATACAATTCAAACTTAATCTCCTACATTAATTCTACAATGTTAGTAACATTTTTAACATTAAAACCTTTTTCCTTTAGTGCGCCTGTAACTTCGTCTGGTGTTACTTCCGGTTCAATACCTTTAAGTACTACTTTCTGGCCTTTACTGCTTTTTAATTGGTACGTGTAGAAGTTTTTATTGTTGTCGTTTAAATACTTCGTCAAAATTTTGTAATTTAATTCCTTATTAGTCTGAACTTTTGTTTCGTGAATATTTCCCTTCGTTAGTGGAATTATGTCGAAATTGTCTGGTCCGATTAGATTTAGTATTGAGCTTACGAGAGCATTAGAACTTTTCTCTCTAATGTAAATCGGCGGCGGTTTGGGCTTTTTATTGTCCCCTACGATGTGATCAGGGGATATTTCATCGTATTTATCTGCAAAAATAGCAAATCTGTTTTCTATGGGCTTCTCTGATGTGGATTAATTTGAGGTGCCGCGAGTTATTTTGGCAGAATTACCAAGCCCAGAGTTCTGCGGGCTGAGCTTACGTTTTATTTGTATGTACCGATCCAGGCCAGTCTGTACGGCCGAACGTTGTTCAGAGGAGAGCGCGCTGGTGCTTGCACAACAGATTTCGTTGTTGCAGTAGATGATATTGCGCGAGCAGTCGATACTATTGTAGTTGTTGTAGAAGTAGCCGTTGCAGTTGCTAGTGACGTCACTATACTAGTGACCGTGGCTAAGCAGGTTGGCATGAGGGAGGGGTATGAGGTATTGTCCAATAAGAGCGCTGGAGAGTCAGAGCGCGCCCTGCCTAGCGATGTTGGATTAAGTTCATTACTCGGGCTTGGAGTTATTGATCGCGGTTGGGTAGTTTTGGCTGAGTTAGCGGTCGCGTTGTCTTGGGTTGACACGATTGAGTGGTATGCGTTGTTTCGTTGCAGACAGAGCCGACGGTCGTCTTGCTGACGTTGGAGCACCGTATGAGTGTCGAATTTACTCATAGTTTATTGTTTTGTATTTTCTTCTTGTTTAGTTACACAAAATATACAATGTTCATCGCACTAGGCGAAGGATCGAATGTATCGTGAATGGCGATTCTACTGGGCGGACACCTTTCAACCCCTCGTATGGATGGATGAAATTTTTTGCGCGCTCGTATCTATTAAAAGTCTCATATCCACCCCCGCTACTCTTCGTCTGATGACAGGTAGCAGGGATTTTCCCCTAAAAAATTAATCGGATCGATCGGATCCGGCCGGCTTCCTATTTTGGCCGGCGCTTGAGAAGGCTTGAGCAACCTAGACATTGAAGGGTCAACATCCATGGGCTCTGACGTGTTTTCGCGACGCCGTAAATTCGGGCAGGCATTTAACGGCATCTAAAGGCTCATTCCATTGAACATTGTCTTTGATATAAATGGGCTCATAAACCTTGATTTTTGGAGCCTCTGCTTGTGTGGCTGCCACCTGGGCGGCCAACTGCTCTATGGCTTGGCGCAATTCCTGCTCTTTGCCCTGCCAAGCAGCGACAGGGTCAAGGGTATGCGGGGACTGAGCCTCCGCTATAAGAATTTGCCACACAAATGCATATGCAGCAGGATCGGGTTTCCAGCAGTGGCCGAGTGGGGGTAATAAAAAAATGTATTGCGAGGCAAATACTAAGAATTTAGGGTCTAAGCAAAGAGACACAACGAATTATATATATAAATTCACAATTTATGAATATCCAAACGGCAGAATTAAACGCCGATATAAAGTGAAAAATAATTTTAAATAAATTCACGACTAATTTGTTCGTTACCGGCGATAACGCACATATAATTTACCATTAAATTGTCAATCAAATAATGAGTTAATTAATTTTTATTTAATACAAAGTTAACACAAAAATATTAAAGTGGAGCTGCAGAAATTATACCGGCAGCGATTTATTTTATTTAGTTTGAAGCTAAACTAATGCAGATATAGGAAAGCATATAGTTGGAGGTGCTCACATACATGTTTCCCTAATTTGTTACTTTAGGATGTTGGGCGCCAATTAATAAGATGTGGTTAAGTGATGAACCGCCGTCGACCAATTCCACTCCAATTAACAAGATATGGATAGGTGATGATTGGGACAACAGGCCCTTTGATGACTTCTAGCCGGCTGGCCGTAGAATATCAATTAGGAAGATTATGTTGGAGGGATGACTGTCCCTCTTTATCTGCTGGCCTAGAGACTCAGTCAGTTTTGTAATAACAAGTGTTTTACGACGGATCGTCGGAGTTTCAATGTAGGATCGATGGCTCTTTATTTCATAAATGCAAAAACAGAACTGAACTAACAAAAGTGAGACTCATAGCGGCCACTCCAATGTGCAGTGCTTGAGGGCTATGCACGAGCTTCCGGTCAGACGCTGGGTCAGCAATTTGGCCGGAGCGAGCTTTCGGAATTTCTTGGTGTTTATTCAGGTTTCTAGAGAAGTTTAATTCGATCTGTCCGTACTCGTACGCTTTCTCGATTGTCTCTGGTCTTTGGTTCCTAATGGCTGAATTAAGTGGGACCTTTAATCCAACTAAGAATGTATTTAGGCAAAATCTGTCATACTGGTCACGTTTGGCTGTGAGTGAGTGTCCACTAGGGTCTGCTTCCCTGGCCAGGGACATTAATTCGCTTCTTATTTTAGTGGCTGTGTAATATAGCTTTCTCATACTGAGTCCGACCGGAAGGTTATGTAGCTCTCTAACAAGCATTTTTTCCGTTTTTATGCTAGACTATAGTCGCTTGAGGTTTGCTTTGATGTCATCCCAACTGAGGAGTACATCGCAGACACTCAGCGCCTCGTCCGCCCTATCTATCTATCAAGGGTTGTCAGGTGGGCCCTCGTAGGTGGGTAGTTAATGAACAAGGGCTAGTAGTTGTTGTAGATTCAGGCTTGTGCTTGTGGAAGTCGATAAATTGCTAAGGGTGGGACTTAGTGGCCCTGATGCGTTACCGGAATCCATAGCGTTGGTGGGAATATTATTTTGGAATTAAACTAGCTGGACTTTCTCTTTTGTTTCTATCGCTTTCCTTATCTCAGATAGACTGGCCTCGCATATAGAACAGTAATAATATGTAAGTATAGTATAGTAATTATATATATATGTATATTAATTTGTATATGTATTTTTTTTAAATTTATAAGTATAGGATAAATTTTTTGTGTTTATTTACTACACAGCTTTGTTTGCATATTAATGTCGTAATATAGTGTACTATAATATGTGGTACCATGTGCAGATATGTATCTATGTTTGTATGCCATTCGTGTCGTGCTACTGTGTTTCCTTTCACCTTTGTTGTTACGAAGCTATTTTTTGTGATCGTGGTAACGCCATGGATAGAATGTACTGAAAATGGCGAATCTACTGGGCGGACGCTTTTCAACCCTTCGTACGGACGAATGAAATTTTTGAAGCGCCCGTGTCTATTAAATGCTTCATTTCTAGCCCCCCCCCGGGTAGCAGGGAGTTTCCCCTAAAAAATTAATGACGTCCGAATCATATTCCCTAATGGCATCGTCGTCAATTTCTTGAGCCGCGTCTGAAGCTGCGGCGGTATATTTCACCCCGGATTCACCTGGGCCCTGCACCACGTGGTTAACCCTTTGCCTTTTATGTGGGCCCGATCGATCGGACTCTGCCGGCTTCCTGTTTTGGTATGCCGGGGCTTGAGACGGCTTAAGCATCCTTGAAAGTGATGGATCAATGTCCATGGGTTCGGGGGTGCCACCGCTGCGTGGGGCAGAGTGCACTTGTGCCTTGTATTGCTTGGCGTAGTACGGATTTTTGCCAGTTTTTGTGAAGGATTTATGGGTGAAAGTGCTCACTTACATGATTTTACGATGGGCGCCAGTTAATTAAGTTAGGTAGTAGTAGTAGTAGTTGTTGGTCCGTTGCTGATGACGATGTCTTCAGGTGCGGGTAATTTTTACCCCCCATCGGGTACCGTTATGGTCTGGCATAAATGGGCTCCTCCCGTGCAATGGATGACTGACAGTCCACTTCAGTAAAATTTACATTGGCATGCTTGGAATTGTAGCTTTTCTATTTCGGAACCCCATTCGAGGTGTCCGGAAGCTAGGCAAAGCGACGCCCCTGCCTGTTTTAACAGGTCAAGACCGATGATGGCATCAAAGGAGGACAAATCTGGTAAGATGAAGAACGTGGCCTTCAAGTTGAATAGGGATACGAAGCTATTTTTTGTGATCGTGGTAACGCCATGGATAGAATGTACTGAAAATGGCGAATCTACTGGGCGGACGCTTTTCAACCCTTCGTACGGACGAATGAAATTTTTTGACGCGCCCGTGTCTATTAAATGCTTCATTTCTAGCCCCGCTACTCTTCGCCTGATGACGGGTAGCAGGGACTTTCCCCTAAAAAATTAATGACGTCCGAATCATATTCCCTAATGTCGTCAATTTCTTGAGCCGCGTCTGAAGGTGCGGCGGTATATTTCACCCCGGATTCACCTGGGCCCTGCACCACGTGGTTAACCCTTTGCCTTTTATGTGGGCCCGATCGATCGGACTCTGCCGGCTTCCTGTTTTGGTATGCCGGGGCTTGAGACGGCTTAAGCATCCTTGAAAGTGATGGATCAATGTCCATGGGTTCGGGGGTGCCACCGCTGCGTGGGGCAGAGTGCACTTGTGCCTTGTATTGCTTGGCGTAGTACGGATTTTTGCCAGTTTTTGTATAGGCATTCTCCGGCGTAGGAGCCTGACGGTGTTCTCGACCTCGTCATAGTATTGCAGTAGGGGCATATTTCCCTGCCTGAGAGTACCCATCTCCTGCTCGATAACATGAATCTGATGCTTATCACTGTACATAAAGTCGAGTCGATTTATAATCGCGTCGAAATTCAGCACAGTGCCAAACAAGGATAGCACGGCATCGGCAGGGCCTCTTATTTTACTCCTAATAATTATAACGGCCTGATAATGGCGCGAGCTATTTACGAAGTTCCTAAAAATATTATATGCGGCTACCGCCGCTTGCCGCCAGGAAACGTATGCTTCCTGCGCTCCCGTAAATTCGAGCGGCACTTGACGGCATCTAGGGGCTCGTCACATATGATGTTGTTCCTAATTTCTATGGGTTCATACGCTTTGATTTTGGCAGATTCCGCTTACGCGGGAGCGATTTGCACTGCGTTGAACTGTTCGGTCAGCTGTTGTATAGCCAGGCGAAGTTCGTTTTCCCTACGTTGGCTCGCGATATTGGCTTCTTGAACGGCATGTTGAACGATCGCCTGAATAGTGGCTGTCATTTGTTCCATGCTGAAAGCCATTTTTGCGTGTATGAATGCTCTAGCGTTTGCGCTTTTTGGGGTGGAAGATCCGGCCGGTCTTTCGGACTCGGACTCAGAATCACTGGAGAATTGTCTTACGCTTCTATATCGTCGGAAGGGATTGCTCATGTGGAGCTTTGTATAAACTGTGTAGCTATGTATAAAACCGCCCGAAAAAAAACAATTTCATGCTCGAATTGCATGCCCACCGAGGGAAATGTTAGGGTGAGGGGGCTCGCGAGGGCAAAGCCTCCGGTACGACTCAAAGAGAAAAATAAAAATAACAAAGTGCCACAGACTGCATGCGCGGCCGTATCGTATTCCCAACAATGGAGTGGGGAAACAAAACGGAAAAGGAAAATAAATAACCAAGTCTGCGCAGCTAAATCCAAGAATTTTTGTGTAACAAAAGAGACATATAAAAGCTGAATTAAATGCACACAATTATATTAATTATTTTTGATTGGAAGTTAAATTTTGAGTTAGTGACTGTTGGGCTAAGCAGCCACCAGATAGGCTAATTAGAATATTGATAATTTGTTCATCTGCAGCGGCATTTAATCTTCTCTTTTGCCTCCCAGATTCGAATGCACTTTGTTTTCATTTGGAAGAGCTTCTGCGCCAAAGCTGTTCTTCTTCTTGTTGTATTTTGGGAGTTATTATTGACTTACCGTTGAATAAATTGAATATAAACAATTGAATCTCGTCTTTAATTCGGTCGCTATCAAAACGCTGATCGCTCAACAGTGGTGACCCCGACGTGATCGCGCCCGAAGTTCAATCAGTTTAATTGCCCGAGAAACTGAAAAAACTGCGGTACGAAAAACTCATACAAAAAAAAAATAACAAACATCTCTTGGATCTCGTGGAACTATTGTATCTGCTGCCGCAAGCCGGGAAAGGATGCTGCGGAGAAGAGCAGAGGTGACCTGCCAGGAGATGGAGGCGCTGCATCATATGGTGAAGGCTGCAGCGCGGAATGAGGATGGCACCATTATGGCGCTGGAGTCAGTGGAGAAGCGTTTGCGTGAGCGGTTCACCGCGCTTCAAGAAGAGTTGGAGGAGCTTAACTTCAGCGAGATCGGGAGTGAGCTTTGTTGGAGATTCTCGCAGCTGGCGACTGATGTGCCATGAGAATTGCTGCCCACTCCACACTTCTCGACGGTGCTGGTGTCTCACCCATTCCCTACAAGCCAGCCCCCTCCTTACCACCGTTGCCAATGCCAACATTTAGCGGCGGCTATGTTGACTGGCCGGATTTCTTCCCCCTTTTTAAGACCACGATTGTCAGCCATCCTCACCTAACGAAAATGGAAAAGATCCGGTGGCTCATTTCATGCCTGCGGGGGTTAGCCTTGGATATGGTGAGAGCTCTGGAAATTACCGACGCGAACTAGGATGTGGCTCTTGACCTATTGCGCAATCAGTTTGGTAATCGGCGATTAATTTTCCAGTCTCACATCAACGAGATCCTGCAGCTTTGTGTGGTCGAGCCAGGTTCTGTTGCTACGTTGCGGGAGCTGTCGGATCGGTTCAATGGGCATATGCGGGCTCTCATGAGTTCCGGATCAGCTGCCGAGATCCAAGGATGCTTGCTCATCCAGATTGTCATTCAGAAGTTGGATCCGGACACAAAAGCCAAGTGGGAAGACTCTCGCCGGAAACAACGACAGCCTTCCGTCTTGGGCGCCGACTTTTCTTTGGCTGCGTATCCACCAGCTAACCAAGTGGGACGAGGGAGATCTTCGAATAACCTGTCCAGCTCTATGCGCCCTGTGTGGTGTTTTGGCGCACGCGCTTCCTACATGTCCAAGCTTCATTGCCTTGCCACTTAGTCAACGGTACGACGAAGTGCGACGGCTGACCCGCTGTTTTGTATGTTTGGAGGATGGTCATTTTGCACGCGGATGTTCAGCTGCCCGTTGCCCAAAGTGCAATCGCCGACATCATGCTTTGTTGCACCATTGCGGGCAGCTGCCTAGCTCAAACAATTCCCCACCACTACGAAGCTTGGGTTCCGCCGCTGGTGTTGCAATATTGCGGACTGTCAGCCCAGCCTTAAAATTGATATTTCGAAATGGAAGATTCCTCACGGCATATCGCTGGCTGATCCCAACTTCCACAGACCGCAGGGTGTGGACCTGCTAATTGGAGCCAGCCTGTTCTTCAACCTATTGTCAGTTGGCCAAATCCAATTAGGTCTCGGCCTCCCAGTAGCCCAAAATATACTATTTGGATGGGTGGTTTCTGGACGCATTGGACTATCGCGGGAGGCTGGATTGCCCTATGCAGAAGGAGAAGAATTAACGTTCCGGACCCCCTGCACTCGTTAGGAGAACTCGATTCCCGCATTGGTCTATTGGGGGGAGCAATGCATGGTAAAGGGTTTGGAAGAAGTTGGTGTGCCTATTTCGCCCTGTGAGTTCTTAATCTTTAAGGGAATATCCCTTAAAAGAGTGTCTGCTGCCCTTCCAAAATTGTTATTGAAGGCCCACCCTTCAATAGGGGGAGGATGTTGGGCTAAGCAGCCACCAGATAGGCTAATTAGAATATTGATAATTTGTCCATCTGCAGCGGCATTTAATCTTCTCTTTTGTCTCCCAGATTCGCATGCATTTTATTGTCATTTGGTAGCGCATGCGCTTTTGGGAGCTTTGGAAGAGCTTCTGCGCCAAAGCTGTTCTTCTTCTTGTTGTATTTTGGGAGTTGTTATTGACGGACCGCTTTTTGTTTTATTGTGCGGAATTAGTTGAATAAATTGAATATAAACAATTGAATCTCGTCTTTAATTCGGTCGCTATCAAAACGCTGATCGATCAACGGTGACTTTTTTGTCTTGGTTAAGAATTTTCTATTCTGCAACTTTTCCGTTGTTGTACACTCCAAGGCAGGCAAGTAGTCGTCACCCTGTGGACTTCCGTCCACAGTGATAAAAATGTTTATTTATTTATTCATACAGAAAAAACAAATGCAAACAATATTGGCTAGTAAATATCTCAAAAATGGTTTATAAAAAAATTTGTAGAAAAATACAATGCAAAACCGTCAGCCAATTAATGGAAATTAATTAATGTAAAAAAATGTTAAAGGGGCTGCAGTTTTTTAGCTGTCAGTGTAAGAAACACAATTTCACTCCTTTTTTATTTTTTATTTAACAAAAACTAATGCAGACGTGAAGGATTTATGGGTGAAAGTGCTCACTTACATGATTTTACGATGGGCGCCAGTTAATTAAGTTAGGTGGTAGTAGTAGTGGTTGGTCCTTTGCTGATGACGATGTCTTCAGGTGCGGGTAATTTGTTAGTTGGTTATGTTAGGTGGTAATAGTAGTTATTGGTCCGTTGCTGGAGAGGATGTCCTCAGTTGCGGGTAATATGATTGTCCCTGGCGGTTGCCTAGGATTCTTCCTTCTGGCTGGAAGTTATGGTGAGAGTTACAAACTCCGTTGTTTCCGCCCTTGAGGCTGAGTAACCAATTTTACAAGGGAATTGACTTTTACGGATTGTGCCGTAGTTTTTATATAAGAGTTCCTTATTGTATGAAGCTCAAGCATAAACTGAAACTTAAAGCTAACAAAAATATATTTCATAGCGGTCACGCAATTATGCAGGGTTCGCCGGCTATGCACGGGCATCCGGCCAGACGCTGTGTCAGCAGTTTGGCCAGAGTGAGCTCCTAAGAAATCGGACATTGCCGTTGCGCGGTTAAATTCAGTTAACTACTCCCCCTTCAAGAATGAGGCCCTCGGCCGACCCTATTTGGGCGATCATTTCCTTTAGTTGGGCCGCGGTTCTTCGGGCCTTAGTGACCCGCCGATAGGCCAAGCCGATGCAAATCAAAGCGCAGCATATTTGCTCCCGCTATGAACACCATCTGATATATTTGATGATGGTTGATCTTCTCCCCGAACTCCTTGATGTGTTTCAGGTTACGTTCACTCAGCCGGTGAAGGTAAGGAAGACTGAGAACGTTGCGTTCCATAGTGACGTTCAGAGAAGGCGAGCTGGCCACTTCTGGAGCCCTCTTCTGGGCTGTGTCATGATTGACCAATCGGGTTTCGTTGACGATGTCACCTTCTTCAAAGCTGACGAGATATGTGCCCCTTACATGGGCACAGGTGTAATTATCGACACACACTCGAGCCGGGCTATCATTTATAATCACAATCCCCTCATCAACGTAGGTGATGGGGTGTTAATCGCTTTGATGGATCTCGCAATGCGCCGTGCCTCCAGCGTAGAGCTCTTGAGCGCATGATTTTCTTCGTGCCAGCCGACAAAACGTAGCCCCTGCTGCCAAAGAGCAGTTTTCTACCGTGTGGAGTTTACCGTCGCATTCAGCAACAACATTGTCCTTCAGCCTGAGTGTGGTGTCGTGATGTGACACCGGGAAAACGGTGATCTTGTTACAGGCCGACTTAATTTTTGGAAACTTAATAATAAAGTGTAAGATGTTATTGGATTGTAAAATCTTAACGGACGATACAGACAAAACATCCCTAATCGAGGTCTCGGTGGGCTCTTCCATCCATACACCTTCCAGGTCTGCATGACCTAAGATGCTAGACATTAACTTTGGCAAGTTAACTTTGGACTTTGGACTGCCAGTATTAAACCCTCCACAGCTCCTTTGATATCATCCTATTTCGAGTAAAAAGCATCTCGAATAGGGGCCCTGTATCAAGGAATTTGGGACTTTTTAGCTGACCTCAGCAGTTGGTTGACGATAGCGAAAATTTTATTAATTTGAATTGGCACCTTATTGTTAATATTGACCTGCCTATTGTTTGCATTTGTTACTTCGAATTCTCTAAATTTAATTTTATCGAAGTCTTCCGCGTCCGGCGTTCCCGCCACTACTTTCAACGCGGTTCCTAGGAAGTCTAAGCTTCTTGCTACCCTATGATGGATGCTCAATGAGTCGAGCAGATCGCACAGATGGGCGACATCAACAATCAAGAGTTTCTGCATGTGACACTGAGGGAACATGTCGAACATTCCGTTAGTATCTTCTATGACGCGCCTATATTCCGAGAGATTCGCTGAATGTTTCACAAACGCGAATTCCTCCCATACTAGAATTCGGGCATCAACGATGGGAATGTATTTGGCTTTAGAATAGTCCGTGACGCGTGCCGATGTTGTGGTCGAAAGGAAAATCAGGGATATGGTTGTGAACCTGTAATTTGGATGTGCTGTAAATTTTGTTGAAATTGGGTAGCCAATTAGGTAGCCAAAGCGTAATTAAAATAATAATGGAAGCAAAACTTATGCCAAGTGGCTAAAAAAACTGGATAATAAAAAATGAAAAATTATCAGGCGAGGGATAATATAGTCACGCTCGGCCTACCTAAGGTGTCTTTGTGGACCACCCTCCCCTTAATGAGGAATGTGGTCCTCATGTCCGCTTCAACGGTTTCTTCACACAAAGGTTTTAGCCAACCACGAACACTCTATTTTGTCGGGAAGCGTTTTCCCTGTTTCGGAGCTTGTCCTGGGCTATTTTTATCTTATCCTGTATTTCGTATTGTGGCCCATTTGATTGAGTCTGAACCAAGTCAGCCGGCCTCTTGTCGATGACCGAATGGATAGATTTTTTGTATTTGGTTGTAGCCAGTAGGATCAGCTCTGCGGTATCGCTAATGCCTTTGTCGATTTTAAGGCATCTAGCAAGCTCTACCAGAGTGCTGTGGAAGCTTTCCATCTGTCCGTTTGAGACACTGTGGAGGGGCGGAGCATTTGAAATGCTAACGCTGAAATGGTTTTCCAGCATGGCCACGATGGTGTGCGAGTTCAACTATGGTTCGTTCTCGCAATATACGACCTTTGCCTTAGGGAAAATGTTCATCAGCTGTAGTAGCGCTGGTTTGAGGTCCTCTATGGATCTTGAGGAAACCGGTTGGACGACGGCAAATTTCGAGAATTTGTCGATGCATGTAAGGAAATACTTTTTATCCGTGGAGAAGATGTCTATGTGTAGCATTTCTCCTACATGAGATGGAATTGGTGTTTCGCCAAGCTCCTGCTTCTTGGGATGTCTGTCTTATTTAGCCTTGGCTCGGAGAGTTCCTGCTTCACGTTTTTTTGGGCAGACCTTTGTAGCTCTGTTGGCTCGACAGTGAGCCTCTCCCGCCTCTCGCCAATTGCAAAAATATCCGTTACTCGGTTTTTGCAGTGCCAAAATTTTGTGGCAGGAAATTGCCGAACCAATTTGTCCTGTATCGATTACACCTTTAGGAACTATCACGTCCGCGAGCTTCTCCAACAATGACTCCTCGCAAGTGAAGTCAATGTTATGCCGTCTCTTGTTTCCAAAGAGAACAAAGCTGCGTTTTGACGAAAAGCGGGCTTCCTCCAGAGTTATCCGGTTTTGGAAGCAATTTAGAGGCTTGTCCGTGGATGGGATAGTGTGGGTTAGCGACAGCTCACTGTGAATTGTGGCCGCGCTTGAAAATGCCTCTTCTTCTTTTACAACGTTGAGTTGTTGCCTCGAGAGGGCATCTGCATCGAGGTTGTCTTTGCCAGGCATGTAATGAACCTTGCCACCACACTCGCCGATGCGTTCTTTCCACCTTTTAATTTTTGTGTTCGGATTAGAATCCGTGTAGACATTTATGTCTTTGACCCCATATAAGTAGCGACAAAGCTTTTTTAGTGTCCAACTATGGTTAACAGCTCCGAGGCTATGGTTATGCCGAGGCATCTGTCGTGAGATGAAGGATGAGGCCAGCATGTTACGAAGCTTTTCGAAGGCCAGCCGTTGTAGCTCGGTAAACTGTACCTGGATGTTTCTGGATCTGTATCTGGTGACATTTTCATGTTCCTTTTTTAGGATGCTCAAAATGGGCTTAGCTATTGATGCAAAATCTTTGATAAAGCACCTATAATAGCTAGCCAAGCCCATGAATGACCTTTCTTCAAAAACGTTTTTAGGCTCCGAGAATTCCTTGATGGACCGGACCTTTTCTGGGTCTGTTCTAGTCCCTTCGCTGGTAACTATAAACCCCAAAAAATTATAGCTTTTTTTGAAGAAGACCGATTTCTGTGCCTACACTCTCATGTTGGCGTCGTGCAGGCTCTTTAGCACCCAGTCTACGTGCCGTATGTGGGCGTTTTCGTCTTCTGAGAAAACGATAATATCATCGATCGCATCATGTCGTCGATAGTCCTTAACCCGAATAGCAGTCGGCGAAACTCACATTTTCCCCCGTTTACGGAAAAGGAAGTTTTTTCACGTTCACGTTCCGTCAGTGTAACTTGGTGGTAGCCAGACTTCACTCAGGGTCACAAATGAATTTTATTACAAAAGATCTTGCTCAACGCTTACAGATCCGTAGGGCGGAATCGTGTATCAACTTCCTTGGAATTGGTCAAACTAATTCACAAGTAAAGAAAAAGATACACACCGTGGTGAAGTCAGATGCAATGGTAGCGAATTTCCGTTCGACTTTTGGGTTTTGAAAACAATTTCACCAAAGAACTTGCCATTACCCATTACCCATTGCCAGACCCATATTTTTACAAACCTCAGCGGATAGATATGCTAATTGGAGCTGAGTCATTTTTTGAACTGTTGTCCGTTGGCCAAATAAAGCAAGGTCCGAACCATCCCATCTTTCAAAAAACTATCCTTGGGTGGATAGGTTAGGTTAGGATAGGGCGGTGATGCAAGGGGGTCATAGAATACCCCCTCACTTCCACTTGAGCCGCAAGGGCTCCTTGTGCTGCCGCTGGAGCAAGGGTTTCACCGAGATGCTGGCTAAAACTGAGGGGTCGGCCGGTCCCCCAGAGTCCGCATATTAACGTCCGTGCATCCCCCGGACATGCATCCCTCGGCATTTGCTGTTCCACCTTGGATTGGGGTGATTTGAGGAAGGGAGTTTTCTTCTCCCCGCCCGACTGGGCGGGTAACCGGGACCTGTTACCAGCCGCCCTCACGTGGAGAGTATAGTCGCACTACCATCGGTGTACACAGTTACGGCACATGAGCTCATGCGTTTCTCCCCCTGTTGTACCCGATTGGCTGACGGCCTCCTTGGGTGGATAGTATCGGGAAAATATCTCGCAAATTCCTCAACTCCCCAACAGCCGGTCTCTAGTCTGAAATGCCAAGAAGAAATATTAGAGTCAATAGCAGTTCCATCTTCAAAAAAGATGTTGTCGCCAGAACAAGAGCTATGTGAGGAACATTATCGGAAAACTACAAGAATACTGCCTTCAGGTCGATTTGAAGTTAAACTTCCATTTAAGTCGGATCCAAGCGTTTTGGGAAACTCATTCGATATAGCCAAAACGCCGATTTCTGTCGCTCGAGAGAAGATTATCTCGAGATCCGAACTTAAAGAAAATGTATTTGGAATTTATAGAAGAATACAAATCCCTAGGCCATATGTCCCCTGCAATGACGTTCTTGCTTCTCCACACTACGTTATTCCCCACCAGTGTGTCATACGGCCTCAAAGTACAACGACCAAACTCCGAGTCGTTTTTGATGCGTCCTGAAAGACATCCACACAGAAGTGTTTAAATGAGTTGTTGATGGTGGGTCCAACAATTCAGGAAGAGCTTTACTCAACTCTTCTTAGATTTCGGCTAAACAAATTCGCTCTGGTAGCCGACATAAAAAGATGTATCGTCAAGTGATGGTAAATGAAGCAGATCGACGATACCAGTTGATAGTGTGGAGAAAAGACCCGTCTGAGTCCTTGAAATTGTGCAAGCTCAATACCGTTACGTATGGCACTGCACCAGCCCCATTCCTGTAAGTGAATCAGCGAAAAATACATTCCCTCGAGCTGTTAAAGTTATTGGGTCTGACTTTTACGTCGACGACATGTTAACGGGTGCTGGTTGCGTGGAGCAGCTAAAGATAATTAAGTCTGAAGTAACTCAGGTTCTTCAAAACGCTGGGTTGGAATTGAGTAAGTGGTTTTCAAACTTGCCTGAAGTTACCGCATCCGAGAGCACGGTTAAGTCAATAACACTTTCGGACTCAGAGCTGACAAAAACATTAGGAATCGTTTGGGTTCCTAAAGATGACGTGTTTAAATTCGAAATTGATCTGTCAGTCATGGGTCCAAGGGTGACTAAGCGGAATATTCTTTCGGTGACATCAAAGCTTTTCGACCCCCTTGGCTTATTAAGCCCGATCCTTATTAAAGGAAAGATCCTGTTGCAGGAACTTTGGCTTAATAAGCTAGATCAGGATGAGTCGATTCCACTGCACTTAGAAACCGCGTGGAACAAAATTCAGCTTGCCTTGTAATAGTTAGAAGATATCTCAATACCGAGATTTGTGATGAGTGAGCCAATGTCACCAATTGAAATTCATGCCTTCTTTGACGCATCGATAAGAGCCTATGGAGCCTGCGTTTATATCCGTTGCAAATCTGCAGAAGGTAGTAAAGTCTCATTGTTGAGTGCAAAGTCGAAAGTAGCGAAGCTCAAGACAAAGACGCTCCCCCGTCTTGAGTTATGTGCCGCTCACCTTCTCGTGGACCTCTGTCGCAAAATAAAACATCTTATCAAAGCACCGATCGAACGAAGTGTAAATTGGTCAGATTCGGAAGTTTGTCTTCATTGGATTCGTTCCCATCCATCGTCGTTGGCAACGTTCGTATCAAATAGAGTTGCTGAGATTCAAGAGTGGTCAGAGGATAGCACGTGGCGGCATGTACCAACTAAACAAAACCCGGCAGATATTGTGTCAAGAAGTGGAGAATTTAAAGGAAACGATAGAATTAATCTGGTTCACAGGTCCATCGTTTTTAACGGAGCCGGAAGATAAGTGGCCAACGAGCCCCCGGTTTGATCCGTCACCAGAGATCTTGCAGATGGAAGCAAAGAAGAATGCAGTCGGACTGACTGCAATGGTCTCTACCTCATGTTTGTTGGAAGTGATAGAAGGATTTTCCTCTCACTTAAAACTGCTGCGAGTGTTCGTTTACATGGTCCGCTTTATAAAGAAGTGTAAAAAATTAGTAGTTACTTCTGATAATCGAATTTTCATGTGGGTCCACGAGCACTGGTGAGTCTCTTGCGACAGCTCGTTTGGATAGTAAACGCGCAGGAAATCTGCAGTCAGATAGTGCGGTCATGCTTACGCTGTTTTAAATGCAAGCCTCATCTGAAGACTCATATCATGGGAGATTTACCCTTAGATCGAGTTCGTGCTCTCCGCCCATTCTCCATATGTGGCGTGGATTTCTGTGGCCCTATTGAAACGATGTTGAAAATTCGTGGTAGACCACCCTTACATTGCCCTTTTCGTTTGTTTTGCGTCCAAGGCAGTACATTTAGAAGTAGTTTCTGATTTGTCAACTGATTCCTTTTTATTGGCCTTCCAAAGGTTCGTTGGGCGCCGAGGATGTCCGAACTTCGTCGGAGTGTGTCGCCACTTCGCAGCACTGCGGCAGCGAATCGAGGTCGAGGCGGACGAGCTGCGGCAATACGCATCAAGAATAAGATGCGTATTTGCATTCATACCGCCGCGGGCTCCGCACATGGGCGGACTATGGGAGGCAGTTGTGAAGTCTGCAAAGCACCTACTCCTACGAGCGGTGGGCAGCGCGAAGTTGACCGCAGAGGAGCTGCAGACCGGCCGTCCTGAACTCGAGGCCCCTGGGCGCCCTCAGTCAGGACCCAAGCGACGGCGAGGCGTTGACTCCCGGGCACCTATTGACAGGCGGGCCGCTCATCGCCCCACAAGCACCGCGGACCCCAGACCAGCAGGGTCTAAAGTGCATGCAGCGATGGCGGCTTGTCTCGTCAATCAAGCAAACGTTTTGGCAGCGATGGTCCTGGGAGTACGTCTTGGGCCTACATGCGCGGTCGAAGTGGCAGCGGGAGCAGGAGGCCGCCAGGAGGGCGATCTGGTCCTGGTAGCCGAGGACAACCAGCCGCCCCAGCAGTGGATCACCGCCAAGGTCGTCGAGACTCACGCCGGCGCGGACGGAAGGGTCAGGGTCGCCGACGTCAGGACTAGTGCAGGAGCAGTCTTCAGGAGAGCAGTCCACTGGCGAGGTTGCCAGTGGTTGAAGCCTGGTGGAGGCCTTTAACGGGGCCGGTGTAGAATTAATGTAGAAGATTAAGTTTGAATTGTATTGAAGTCTAGTATAAGTTAGTATAGGACGGAGCGTGAGCGCAAGAAAAGCTCATTTGCTATCTCCCGTGAATTCGCCCCGCTTCGCCGCAATGGATAAGCTAGGCTTAAGTTCCTTTGGTAAAAATATAATCGAATTTATAAAGTTGAACCGAGTGCACGTATTTTTCGTAGTTGCTATATTTAAATTTACAGCCACCATTTTTGTCTTTCGGTTTTTCGCGATGAGATAAAGTAATCTTAGTTAACAAGTGCTCTAGCGTTTGCGCTTTTTGGGGTGGAAAATCTGGCCGGTCTTTCGGTCTCGGACTCAGAATCACTGGAGAATTGTCTTACGCTTCTATATCGTCGGAAGGGATTGCTGAAACCGCCCGAAAAAAAAACAAATTCATTCTTGAATTGCATACCCACAGAGGCAATTGTTAGGGTGAGGGGGCTCGCGAGGGCTGAGCCTCCGGTACGACTCAAAGAGAAAAATAAAAATAACAAAGTGCCACACACTGCATGCGCGGCCGTATCGTATTCCCAACAATGGAGTGGGGAAACAAAACGGAAAAGGAAAATAAATAACCAAGACTGCGCAGCTAAATCCAAGAATTTTTGTGTAACAAAAGAGACATATAAAAGCTGAATTAAATTCACACAATTATATTAATTATTTTCGATTGGAAATTAAATTTTGAGTTAGTGACTTTTTTGTCTTGGTTAAGAATTTTCTATTCTGCAACTTTTGCGTTGTCGTCACCTCGTAGACCAGCCAATTAATGGAAATTAATTAATGTAAAAAAATGTTAAAGGGGCTGTAGATTTTTAGCTGTCAGTGTAAGGAACACAATTTCATTACTTTTTTTATTTTTTATTTAGCAAAAAACTAAAGCAGACGTGAAGGATTTATGGGTGGAAGTGCTCACTTACATTATTTTACGTTGGGCGCCTGTCAGCGTTTTGATAGCGACCGAATTAAAGACGAGTTTCAATTGTTTATATTCAATTTATTGAGCTAATTCCGCACAATAAAACAAATAGCGGTCCGTCAATAACAACTCCCAAAATACAAAAAGAAGAAGAACAGCTTTGACGCAGAAGCTCTTCCAAAGCTCCCAACAGCGCATGCGCGAATCTGGGAGTCAACGAGAAGATTAAAAGTCGCTGCAGATGAACAAATTATCCATATTTTAATTAGCCTATCTGGTGGCTGCTTAGCCCAACATCCTCCCCCTATTGAAGGGTGGGCCTTCAATAACAATTTTGGAAGGGCAGCAGACACATCTTTTAAGGGATATTCCCTTAAAGATTAAGAACTCACAGGGCGAAAAAGGCACACCAACTTCTTCCAAACCCTTGACCATGCATTGCTCCCCCCAATAGACCAATGCGGGAATCGAGTTCTCCTAACGACCCCTGCACTCCTGCACTCGTCCGGAACGTGGATTCTTCCCCTCTTCTCCTTCTGGATAGGGCAATCCAGCCTCCCGCGATAGTCTAATGCGTCCAGAAACGACCCATCCAAATAGTATATTTTGGGCTACTGGGAGGCCGAGACCTAATTGGATTTGGCCAACTGACAATAAGTTGAAGAACAGGCTGGCTCCAATTAGCAGGTCCACACCCTGCGGACTGTGGATTTTGGGATCAGCCAGCGCTATGCCGTGAGGAATCTTCCATTTTTAATTATCAATTTTAAGGCTGGGCTGACAGTCCGCAATATTAGACACTATAACCGCCTCTAGTGTGCGAACCTATATGTAGTTAGTCGAGACTTCACACACACATTAACGGAGGATCCATCCGTGGCAATATCAGTGCCGCCGAGACCGGCGACCGCTACACAGCTTTTGGCGCGATGGCGAGATAAGGTGAACTTGTGAACCAGAGTCCAATAACACTCTGCAAGGCAGGAAGGCACCTGATCGTCCACGGATGAGGATATTGGCGGTTGGCAGAAGCACTTCAGTAGGGCGATCCTGCGTCAAGACCGTGTTGATTGACTCGGACGGTGGGGTAGCAACGGCAACACCAGCGGCGGAACCCAAGCTTCGTAGTGGTGGGGAATTTTTTGAGCTGGGCAGCTGCCCGCAATGGTGCAACAAAGCATGATGTCGGCGATTGCACTTTGGGCAACGGGCAGCTGAACATCCGCGTGCAAAATGACCATCCTCCAAACATACAAAGCAGCGCGTCAGCCGTCGCACTTCGTCGTACTGTTGACTAAGTGGCAAGGCAATGAAGCTTGGACATGTAGAAAGCGCGCGCGCCAAAACACGACACAGGGCGCATAGAGCTGGTCGGGCGTTGATAATCATGCACGTCGATCGGTTATTCGAAGATCTCCCTCGGCCCACTTGGTTAGCGGGTGGTTACGCAGCCAAAGAAAAGTCGACGCATTCAAGAGTCCGGCACCTTTGCTCCAAGAATCGTGCCATGGACTCCCAAGACGGAAGGCTGTAGTTGTTTCCGGCGAGAGTGTCTTCCCACTTGGCTTTTGTGGCCGGATCCAACTGCTGAAGGACAATCTGGATGAGCAAGCATCCTTGGATCTCGGCAGCTGATCCGGAACTCATGAGAGCCCGCATATGCCCATTGAACCGATCCGATAGCTCTCGCAACGTAGCAACAGACCCTGGCTCGACCTTACGAACCTGCAGGATCTCATTAATAAGAGACTGACATATTCAACGCCGGTGACTAAAACGATATAGGTCAAGGCCACAACGTAGTTCGCGTCAGCAATTTCCAGAGCTCTCACCATATCCAAGGCTAACCCCCGCAGGCATGAAATGAGCCACCGGATCTTTTCCATTTTCCTTAGGTGAGGATGGCTGACAATCGTGGTCTTAAAAAGAGAGCAGAAATCCGGCCACTCGGCATAGCCGCCTCTGAATGTTGGCATCGGCAACGGTGGTAAGGAGGGGGCTGGCTTTGGTGATGCACTGGCACCGTCAAGAAGTTTAGAGTGAGCAGCATCTCTTATGGATCGCTTGGCCACCTCCACCTGGATGCAGCGCCTCCATCTCCTGGTATGTCACCTCTGCTCTTCTCCACAGCATCCTTTCCCGCTTTGCGGCAGCAGCTTCAATAGTCTCAGCTCCAGACTCCATTATTCGATTAAAATGCAACTTGTAAAAACAACAAGGACGTTTTCTTGGCACTTTTAATGTTGATCACAATAATCAACCGGGATGAAATCACGTAGGGGTCACCAAATGTTGAGCTATTAATAGTTTTTAATAGCAGCCGAATAACTTTACGCGTTTCAAATTATAGTTTCAATATATTTATTTTGGGCTCAATTTAACCCTAATATATGCGGCTCCAATCAACTCCAAATCACAACCAACGCCAAACCAAGAGCTTGCGCAGAAGCTCAACTAAAGCTGCCCAAAGCGCATACGCTACAAATACCAATGAAGAGCATGCGAAACTGGGGACAAAACAGAGACGAAACATGCTGATAACAACAGCTGCAGCTTAGCATATTATAATTATTTTATATGCATTCTTTGGTGGCTGCTTGGCCTAACAACTTCCTCTCTTTATCTTAAAGCGGACGGACGTGTTTTTTTTTTTTGCGCAGTACGGCACCTTTGTTCCAGAAACCGAGCCATAGATTCCCAAGTTGGCAGGCCATTGAATCGGTCGGATAATTCTCGAAGAGTAGCAACGGATCCCGGCTCAACCACCCTTAACTGCAGGATCTCGTTGATGTGAGCCTGGAAGATTAAGCGACGGTTGCTGAAACGGTTGCGCAAAAGGTCGAGGGCAACATCATAGTTAGCGACGGTAATCTCAAGCGCCCTCACAGTCTCCAGGGCTAAGTCCTGCAGGCAGGAAATGAGCCACCTGAGCTTCTCCATCTTGGTCAAGTGCGGGTGGCTGTCAATGGTTCTCCTAAATAGGGCGCGGAAATCCGGCCACTCGGCATAGCCGCCGCTAAATGTTGGCATTGGCAACGGGGGCAATGAGGGAGCAGCCCTATATGGAGCGTTTGAAACCACAACGGCGTTTTCTTGGCACTATTAATGCTGATCACTATAATCAACCGAGATGAAATTACGCCGAGGTCACCAAATGTTATGTTATTAATTGTTTTTAATAGCAGCCGAATAAATAGACGCGTTTCAAATCCGATTTTCAATATTTTACAAATAACAAAATGCAAGCGAAACTGGGAGACAAACAGACAAGAACAAATGCTGATAACAACAGCTGCAGCTAAGCATATTATAATTATTTTACATGCATTTTTTGGTTGCTGCTTGGCGCAACACCCCCATTGAAGATTTATTGATCTTTACGTCCGAGAAAGTATTACATTTTGCATTACATTACACATTTTTACATTACATTACATTTACACATTACATTTTTTATTACATTACAATTAAGTCAGCATGTTTCAAAATCACCGTTTTTTCCGTGTTGTACCACCACGCAATACTCAGACTGGAGGACAGGATCACAGCGGACTGCAACGGAGAGATCCACAGAGTCAAAAACTGCTCCGTGTCACCTGGAGCCACATTTCGCCACCTGACGCTGAGGAGATCATTCGCCCAGAAAATAAAGATTGCATCCCATCACCTACGTGGATGAAGAAATCATTATCATAAACGATCGCCCGGCCGTGTGAGTGTGGATAATGGCACCTTCATACCTTCATTGAGAGTGCCCTTCTCCGGGTCTTCCTACCCCCCAGGACACACGACCGGTTGCGTTCGCCACTCGGCGCCAAACAACGGCAGGCATACGGCATGCAGGAGTCTTCTGACTTGACCGGGGTGTCCCTAATTGATTTTCTAGTTGGGCTTGAGTTCCCGAGCTGGTGACCCCTCGGTCTCCAGGTTCACACCTGGTCATTGCGATCAGGAAGCGATAAGACGTACTCCAGATCGGACGTCTCTTCGACACTAGGATACCTACATTGAGACTGTCGGACTTATCCACTTATCCCCTAATTCCACTAAATAAACTTTCCGGCTTGAATGTCGGACTTTCCTAAGAAGGTCCTCCAACTCAAAGATTCCATCTTCACTAGAACACCCTCCTTATATAGAGCCAGTGGCGGACTTGTTAAGTTTAAGCATAATGCGATAAGAAAACGCATTATTATTAGGTAATCACTTACTATACAAGATAACGACTTCTGGACTACATTTCTGCATGTTTTCTACATTTTAAATATAATATATTTATACCCTTGCAGATTGTATTATAATTTTGATCAAAAGTGTGCAACGCAGTGAAGGAGACATCTCCTACACTATAAAGTATATATAATCTTTATCAGGATTACCTCCTGAGTCGATATGAGCATGTCGGTCTGTTCGTCTGTCCGTCTATCTGTTTCTATGCGTTTTAGAGTTTTAAAGTTAAGTTTAATAAGCCATAATTGAGTTTAATAAGGGTGTCAAATAGCTTTGATGTCACCGATAGAATGTTCCGCTTAGTCGCCCTTTGATATTTAAATCATGGTTTAAATCAAATAAAAATCATTTAAATCATTTCGCTATACACGTAGTTTGGTCGTTGTACTTTGTGGCCGTAAGCCACACTGGTGAGGTATTAAGTAGTGTGTTGCTTGTAGGGAACATATGACCGAGGGATTCGATTTTTTCCATAAATTCCAAATACATTTTCTTTAAGTTCGGATCTCGAGATAACTCGAGATAAGTCTCGAGCAACAGAAAACGGCGGTTGGCTATCTCGAATGAGTTACACAAAACGCATGGATCCGGCTTCAATGGAAGCCTTTTTTCAAATCGACCTGAAAGCAGTATTCTATTAGTCTTTCGATAATGTTCCTCACACAACTCCTGTTATGTCGACAATAATTTTAGAAGATGGAACTTCTTCCAACGACCAGAATTTTTCAAAATGTAGTCTATTAATTCCAATATAACTTCTTGGCATTTCAGGCTAGAGACCGGTTGTTGAGGATTTGAGGAATTTGCATACATGTTCCCGATATTATCCATCCAAGGACCGTTTTTTATAGTATTGGATGGTTCGGACCTTTCTTTATTTGACCAATGGACAAAAGTTCAAAAAATAACTCAGCTCCAATTAACATATCTATCCGCTGAGGTTTATAAAAATATGGGTCGGCTAATGGCAAGTTCTTTGGTAGGGTCCAATCTTTTACGTTCACTGACTGGTCAGGGTGATAGCCTGAAATTGAATTTAAAATCCAAAAGTTCAAAGGCGACTCAATACTATTGATTCTCGACTTCACCACGGTGTGTATCTTTTTCTTTACTTGTGAATTAGATTGGTCAATTCTAAGCAAGTTGATGCACGATTCCTCCCTACGGATCTGTAAGCGTTGAGCAGAATCTTCAGTAATGAAGTTCATTTGTGACCCGGAGTAATATGTGCTCGCCATTTTTGTTCGAACGCTTACGATCGACGTCACTAACGAAACCATTTCTAGAGACTACGCATGCTAAGCATGAGAAGTAGAAGGGCCATCATTCTTTAACGCTGGAGGTGGATTTTGTGTGGGTGGTGGTAACGCAAAGTTATTTTCAGTTTATGGTGTATCTTGCACAAATTTGACATCTAGTCAATTTAGACTTCGCAACTTTTCGAAGACAATGCATTCTAGCTGGGTCTTTTCTAAAGGAAGTGATAAGGCTTCCAAACGCTCCTCTAACCGGCGAATGCTTTTTACTTTATCATTTAATTTTCGTTTTAATTCATGAAAGGGTCGTGGAATTAATTTTGGGTTATTACTCTCCATTCAGTAAAATTATTTCTTTTCTAAAAAGAAGCAAAATCAATGCAAATCTTAATATTTAAAATTATTTATTAAAATATTTTTTGAAGTGAAACTTCTTATACGACGCCGGAAAATGTTGCGTTAAACGTTTAACGCTCCAGTGGAGGGGGAATAGCGTTGAACGCTTAACGCAACTCGGAAGGAGAAGAGGAAAAGAGAAAGATAGAGTGCGAGAGAGAGAGAGAGTGAATGAGAGTAAGGTATCGTCAGGCGCATGCGCTGCAATGGCGATACACGTAGCGCGTAACAGCTGCCTATACTAATATTAGTGCCTATGCGTGAGTGCATCAAGCGTCCGATGTGTCGAAAATTCTTTTTCTTATTCTTATCTCGTATTTTGTTATTAAAGTGTTTCCCATAATTAATTCGTGTTCTATATAATATTGACGCACTACTTGAAGTAGTAGTACAGTGAATAGTGATTCAAACAAACAATAAAATGAGTAACAGTGAAAATACGCATAACACAGCGGATTCCAGGTTATGTGGTGGTACGTTTCTCTTGAATATTTCAATTGTCCATAACAGATGCACCTTGTGGATCATATCATCTTGAAATTAATATCAATTGGATTGGCAAAAATTTTAATGGTTTGATTTTGAATTGATTTTACAGCGGAAAAAGACAGTGCAGCCGGTGTTTTAAGAGGAGGGAACAGAGCACAATATTATCGTGAATACCGAGCACGAAAGAAAGCAGAAAACAGAGATGATCATTGATTTGGACTTTGCTTTATAATAAATTTATAAAATGTGAATTGAAGAAAGTGTTGGTCACTCCACCTTATTTTTATCCTTTCCCTCCCGCTATTTTTCTTTTATACGAAATAATATGCATTTTTTGAAATATCGCTAAGAAGTTTCACTTCTTTAGCGCGTAGGGACTCCACGCACACAATTTTTTTAATTAATAAAATTAAATTAATTAAAGAAAGGTTGCTGCGTATTATAAACTTTCGAAAATGACGAAAAATAAGATGCGTGCACTCGGCTATACACTATAACTCGATATGCATTCAATAATAAACTTAAGCCTTGCTTATCTATTCCGGCGAAGCAGGGCGAAATCTGAAATGGCACCTGCTAATGGAAGGGAGTGAAAATTCCATAACAGGCAATCCAGTCGTGCCTGGCGCTCGTTAAACGGGCATCCCGCGGTAGGAAATGAAGTGCGCGGCACACTCCCATCTGAGGAAAACCATCATTCCGATTTACATTGGCCGCTTTTCTCATCCAGCGGAGCGAGTATGAATATCCCAGTCGTGCCTGGCGCTCGCCAAACGCGCATCCCGCGGTAGGAAATAGGAGTGCGCGGCGCACTCTCATCTGCGGAAAACCATCATTCCGATTTACATTGGCGTGGCCGCTTTTCTCACCCAGCGGAGCGAGTATCAATATGCTTAGCGCTCGGAAAAAGAAGGTGGTTCTCCCCTATGCGCAAGCTTACCGGCTAGGGGAGATCGGCGCGAAATCTCACCCAGGAAAATTGTGGTGGAAAAAAAATTTCCCTTGCTTTTTCCCAACCATGCCCATTGATGTTTACTAAATTCGTACCGTTGAATAAGTGGCAAGGCAATGAAGCTTGGACATGTAGGAAGCGCGTGCGCCAAAACACCACACAGGGCGCATAGAGCTGGACAGGTTATTCGAAGATCTCCCTCGTCCCACTTGGTTAGCTGGTGGATACGCAGCCAAAGAAAAGTCGACGCCCAAGACGGAAGGCTGTCGTTGTTTCCGGCGAGAGTCTTCCCACTTGGCTTTTGTGGCCGGATCCAACTTCTGAAGGACAATCTGGATGAGCAAGCATCCTTGGATCTCGGCAGCTGATCCGGAACTCATGAGAGCCCGCATATGCCCATTGAACCGATCCGACAGCTCCCGCAACGTAGCAACAGAACCTGGCTCGACCACACAAAGCTGCAGGATCTCGTTGATGTGAGACTGGAAAATTAATCGCCGATTACCAAACTGATTGCGCAATAGGTCAAGAGCCACATCGTAGTTCGCGTCGGTAATTTCCAGAGCTCTCACCATATCCAAGGCTAACCCCCGCAGGCATGAAATGAGCCACCGGATCTTTTCCATTTTCGTTAGGTGAGGATGGCTGACAATCGTGGTCTTAAAAAGGGGGAAGAAATCCGGCCAGTCAACATAGCCGCCGCTAAATGTTGGCATCGGCAACGGTGGTAAGGAGGGGGCTGGCTTGTAGGGCATGGGTGAGACACCGGAACCGTCGAGAAGTGTGGAGTGGGCAGCAATTCTCATGGTGTGCTTGGCACATCAGTCGCCAGCTGCGAGAATCTCCAATAAAGCTCACTCCCGATCTCGCTGAAGTTAAGCTCCTCCAACTCTTCTTGAAGCGCGGTGAACCGCTCACGCAAACGCTTCTCCACTGACTCCAGCGCCATAATGGTGCCATCCTCATTCCGCGCTGCAGCCTTCACCATATGATGCAGCGCCTCCATCTCCTGGCAGGTCACCTCTGCTCTTCTCCGCAGCATCCTTTCCCGGCTTGCGGCAGCAGATCCAATAGTTCCACATCCAGACTCCATCCTCCATCCATATTTAGGTGGTAGTAGTAGTTGTTGGTCCGTTGCTGATGACGATGTCTTCAGGTGCGGGTAATTTGTAAATTGGTTATGTTAGGTGGTAATAGTAGTTATTGGTCCGTTGCTGGAGAGGATGTCCTCAGTTGCGGGTAATATGATTGTCCCTGGCGATTGCCTAGGATTCTTCCTTCTTGCTGGAAGTTATGGTAGGAGTTGCTAACTTCGTTGTTACCGCCCTTGAGGCTGAATAACCAATTTTACAAGTGAATTGACTTTTACGGCTTGTGCCGGAGTTTTGATATATGAGTTCTTTATTGTATGAAGCTCAAGCATTAACTGAAACTTAAAGCTAACAAAAATATATTTCATAGCGGCCACGTAAATATGCAGTGTTCGCCGGCTATGCACGGGCATCCGGCTAGACGCTGTGTCAGCAGTTTGGCCAGAGCGAGCTCTTAAGCAATCGGACATTGCCGTTGCGCGGTTAACTTCAGTTAACTTATACATCCACAGATAAACTTTCCCACATCGAAGCCATCGGAGACAATTGCATTTATTTTAATGAAATAAGCGATACGCAATTACGCTGCCCAGAGCTCCAAAAACTACTGCATTCTTTGCCAAAGATCAAAAATCACTAGTCACATTCGTTCACATCTTCAACATTTCACACTACCCACTACCCCCTTATTGAACCATTACCATAATCTGTCCCGTACAGTTACTGCCTCACCATCATAGATAGGTACACATGGTGGCTAGATGCCATCGCTATTGAAGACATGGAAGCCGATATCGTAGCATGTTCCTGGATTTCTAGATTTGGCATTCCTGCTCGAATAACAACGGATCAAGGCAGACAATTCGAATCGAGGCTATTTAATGAATTATCAAAGCTACTAGGGCCATCATGTGCAAAGACCAGACGAATTAGCCACAGAAACTCCCAATAATTCTTTTAGGTCTTCGCACAGCTTACAAACCGGACATTCAAGCTACACCCGCACAGCTAGTATACGGAACTACGCTCAGGTTGCCTGGAGAGTTTTTCCACCAATAAAACAAAATACAATCCCAAACGGAATATGCCAAAAATTGGAAAAAATCATGTAAGAGTTCCGTCCAGCGCAAACAGCTATCATTACACCGCCAAACCATTTATATTTCAGGAATATTTAAGCACTTCACTTCAACCTCCATACGACGGTCCATTTGAAGTCATCAAAGGGACGACAAACACCTTAATGCAACTCCGGATTGACAAGAACTCAACCCTGGAACCACCAGATCTACAGGCTCATGGAGGATCACAGGACACAACCTCACCTCCAAGACCCCGGCGTACAACTGACTCCCTGCTCACTTTACACCATGTAGTCTAGGGCGGAGTACTGGGCAAGTCACCCGACACAATTTAAAATAGCAAGGAGTAAATACTTCGGCCAATGTATCTGAAACCCATTCGGGCATACTGAAAGACTACTTGCCACAAGAAGCTTCACTCCTCAAAAAATCATATCAATATTCACAACTTATAAATGTAAACCAATCTTTGTATCCACCCTATTAATACAGTTTATCTTTAATAAATAGTAATAGTTAACAAGAAAGGAAAGCTAAATTCGGGCGGAGCCGAAGTTGATATACCCTTGCGGTTAATGTTGTGCCATTTCCGATCATTCAGGTCTATGGCGGCTAGGGAAATAAAGCAAGAATTAGACAGTGACCACAGCGAGACAACCAGACCCATAAAAAATGGACGCGGAAATTGACGAGGCGCTTATAATAAATTCTGTTTGCTTCGAGCAAGCCGAACAGGAGCAGCGGTACATCTTGTCGATTCCTGACCGTTAAGACCAGGTGGGATCCTGTAAAGCGAGGGGTAGGTAGCCAGCTCGGGAACTCAAGCCCAACAGTGAAACCAAGCAGGGACACCCCGGGAGAGTCATTAGAATCCTGATCCAGGCGCTGGGGCGTATGCACAGCGTAAGACCTGGAGTTAAAGGAGACGCGACGCCAAAACCTCTGGCCTGCCATAGATCCTGCGGGGCGTATGCAAAGGGGTGTGTCCTGCGGGGTAGGTAGGCCCTTCGTGCCCTGATCCGGCCGCTAAGCAGCGAAAAACGAATGCCTGGGAGGTGAGCCGATCGGTTTGTTAACACGGACTAGGTGCCGGCCACGGCTAAAGGGCATCCACGGTGAGCCGAAGATACCAAAGGTCCACGGCACCCGCAACGGAAGAGCATCAACAGAAGCAGCGACGACAAGGGAGCAGCAGTGACGACGAGGGAGCAGCCGCGACGACGAGGGAGCAGCAGCGACGACGAGCGAGCAGCGGGTGAAGAAGACAACTGCAAACTTGTCTTCTGTAAACTTACTTTTTTGTAAACTTAGCATAATAAAGGGGATTTGTTTTAAACAAAGCATACCCTGTTATTTCTGGGCTCAGGCAATCACGACGAATCTATGAATTCGGTGGAACGTACCCCCAAACTCTGTGAGCTAGTCGCGGGATTTGTTGCGAACAAACAATAGCAAAAACAGTTCGTTATCCCTGGCGCCCAAACTACGTGATTGCTTTAGAGTCTAGAAGTAACACAGCTTTAAGATGGGGAAGAAGAATTGGATTTGAAAGTGTGCAGAGAGCTCGGTCTCCCAGCGGATGGAACCTTTGAGATCATGAGGGCACTTGGATTCAAGGAGCAATACGCGCAGAGGTCCACACCGAGGCAGAGAGCGGTGAGCGAGTCGGAAAAGCTCATTCAAAGTCTGGCAGTGCCAGAAATGAAAAGCATAAGGAGCATGGAGCCACAAGTGCGAAAGCCAGTCCCGGTGCAGGTTGACTATGCGAAACAAGTCCGAGAGTGGTCGTTCCGATTCGACGGAGCAGGAGATCCTCTCGAGTTCGTGGACCGAGTAGCATGGTCTGCCAAAACATACGGGATCGAAATAAACACAATCACGCGCGCGATGCCGGAACTACTCCAGGGCAGACGCAAAGGTGGTTCTTAATAAACGATGAAGAGTGGCCCACATGGAAGGAGTTCAGAAGGAGCTTCGAGGCCTTTTTCCTGCCAAAAGGGTACTTTGAGAAACTGGCAGACCAGCCACGAGGAGAACCGTTTAAAGAATACATGGTGGACCTTCAGACTCTAATGAAGCCTTTAGGAAAGTCCAGGCCAACGGGAGCCACACAGAGACTCAAATGGTACTTCTAACAACAGTAAGCTTTGGCAACAAGAAAATGGATTTGAATATGTTAGTGTTGCCAGACATGGGAGACACAGCGGTGCTTGGATGGAATTTCCTCGCAGAATTCGGCACATCAATAAACTGCGAAGGCCACCAAGTCACGATCCCGAGAAGAGAAAGATGGAGCGGATGCCTGGAGGGTAGGCTGTCCATAGCCATAACTGGACCCTCGGAAGAATGGGAGAGCCAGCGGGACATAAAGTTCATCGAAGAAGAGCTGGCGGCGTTCACAAACCAGAAGGGTTGTTCGAACACAACCCAGCATAGAATCACGATGAAGGACGACATCCCAATAAAACAAAGGTATTACCCAAAAAGCCCTAAAGTACAGGGGGAAATCAATGAAAAGGTGGAAGAGCTGCTGGAGAAGGGATGCATCGAGCCGTCCAATAGCGCCTACAGCTCACCCATTATCATGGTGAGGAAAAAGACGGGTCAGTGGAGAATGTGCGTGGACTTCCGGCAGATCAAAGCAAAATCAGTAAAAAGATGCGTACCCTATGCCCAGGATAAACTTCATATTGGAGCAATTGAGGGAGGCAACATTTTTCAGCAGCCTCGACCTCAAGGGTGGATATTGGCAAATCCCACTGGAGGATGAGAGCAGGAAATACACGGCCTTTACGGTACCATAGAAAGGTCTGTACCAATGGAAGGTGATGCCGTTCGGGTTACACTCGGCCTCGGCAATATTTAAAAGGGCTTTAGACCAGGTCATCGGCCCGGATATGGCTCCGCACGCATTTGCGTATCAAGATGACATCATCGTGATCGGACGCACGAAGGAGGAGCATATGGCAAATTTGAAGGAAGTGTTCCGAAGACTGAAGGCAAACTTAAGAATAAACACGGACAAGTGCCATTTCTGCCACAAGTGCCACCGGATAACAAGTGAGGGGATTGGTATGGATCCCGGAAAGGTTTCAGCGATTACGAAATTGAAACCCCCAACAAAAGTGAAGGGGGTACGTCAGTTTAATGGGATGGCCTCGTGGTATCGGCGATTCGTCCCTGGTTTCGTTGGGGTCGCAAAACCATTGAACGATCTCCTACGAAAGGGAACATAGTGGGAGTGGACGGCCAGACACCAAGAGGCGTTTGAGAAGTTACAGTCGCGTTTAGCAGAGGATCCAGTGCTGGCATGCCCCGATTTCACGAAGAAATTTGTGCTTCAAACAGATGCCAGCGACTACGGAATGGGTGCAGTGCTGACGCAAGACACTGATGAGGACGAGCGAGTGGTCGCTTACGCCAGCCGAACGCTAATAGGCGCGGAGAAGAATTGCTCGGCAACGGAGAAAGAGTGCCTAGCAAGGGAAGGATAGCGAGATGGTTCTTTGAGTTGCAAAAATACGATTACATAATCAGCTACAGAAAAGGAATGCATTTGGATAGGCTCGCTGAAAAAGAAGATGCAAGAAAACCCACAGAAATATCCGGAGTACGTTGAGGAGGCAGGCCTGATTTACTGACATGTTCCTCATTGAGCCGGGAGCGAGGAAGTAGCATCATGGAAGCTGTGTGTACCGATTAACATGAGGCAACAGGTGCTAAAGGAGAACCACGACGCACCAACAGCGGGACATATAGGTGGAAGGAAAGCGATTGCGAAAGTAGTAGCAAGGTACTTCTGGCCAGCAATGCAAAGGGACGTAAGGAACTTTGTCAGGAAATGCGAGACATACATGCGGTATAAACCGAGCCAGATGCAGGCCGCTGGGAAAATGCTGTGGGCAACGGTATGTGCGGACTTCGTGGGACCGTTGCCGAGGTCCATGCATGGAAACACCATGGTATTAGTGATGATCGATCGGTTTTCAAAATGGACAGAAATGGTGCCAATGCGGAAAGCCACAACTTAGACGCTGCAGAAGGCAATCCGCGAAAGGATCATCGCTAGATACGGGGTGCCAAAGGTGATGGTGACAGACAATGGTGTCCAGTTCACCAGTAGGAGCTTCAAAAAAATTCTCGAGGAGCTCGGAGTTCGTCATCAGTTTACCGCACCATACACGCCGCAGGAAAGCCCTACGGAAAGGGCAAACAGGACGGTTAAGACGATGATCGCCCAGTTTGCAGGCAATGACCAAAGGACATGGGACGAGCACTGGCCAGAATAAATGCTGGCGGTGAACTCGAGCATGTAAGACTCCATGGGATACGCCAAGAATGCCAAAGCGAAAACTACAACTTCAGGAGGCGGGAGTGGAGCCCGAAGATCGGCGACACAGTGTGGGCAAAGGAGCACCATTTGTCCAAGGCGGCCGAAGGATTCGCGGCAAAGTTAGCGCCAAAGTACGACGGGCCGTACACAGCGGTGAACTTTGTATCGCCAGTGATTGCTGTGCTACGGCACGCTGGCACAAGGAAGGAAAAGAGGGCTCACCTGAGTGAGCTGAAAGCCCAAGCACAGGAGTCGGTGCAGGTATAAACTTAAACAAATAAACATAAACATACAAAAAAAATGTAAAGTCAAAGATTAAAAAAAAAAAAAGAAATCAACAAGAACACACTCTAAAAAAAAAATGATTTAAAAAAAATTAACAAAAAACAAGAAAGGAGAGCTAACTTCGGAGCCGAAGTTATTATACCCTTGCAGTTCAGTCGCAGTCCGCTATGTGGCGCCACGCATATTATATTATTGGATATATATATGTATATATGTATATAGTCGGCCGATCCTTATGAAATTTGGCATATTGAATTATTTTGCCCAAAGAGTAATCTGTACCAAGTCCCATATTTTGGTCAAATTTAACATGTGTATAAAGTCCCAACCCTCTAACTTAAAAAACACCAAAGTTATGGCATTTCCGATCAATCAGTTATATGGCAGCTTTAGGATATAAACCTATATAGGATATAGGATAGTCGACCGATCCCGGCCGTTCCGACTTATATACTACCTGCAAGGAAAAAAAGGATGTGTGCAAAGTTTTAACTTGATAGCTCCAAAACTGAGAGACTAGTTTGCGTAGAAACCGACAGACAGACGGACAGATAGGCAGACGGAGGTGATCCTGATCAAGAATATGTATACTTTATAGGGTCAGAGATGTCTCCTTCACTGCGTTGCACATTTTTGACCAAAATTATAATACCCTCTGCAAGGGTATAAAAACAGGAAAACAAACACAGATAAGCTGGAACCACGAAGCTTCTGTCGTTCCCGAAGAAGGGGGGAAGTGTGAGAAGATTAGATATCCCACACGCCAAGACAAATGGCAAGAGGGGGAGCAGAGCGGGGGGGGGGAGGGGAACAAGCAAGCTAGCACGGCAGCGTCGGATCACCGTGGAACGTAACGGTCCCGGGCGGGCCTCCGCGGCCTCTTTCGAATGTTAAAGGAGAGAGCGGGTGGGAAACGAAGCGGCCGCGACTGCGCAGCTGTGTTTAGAAGATGTCAAAAGGGGGGGAGCGCGGGGATATCTGGGCGAAGTCCGATTGACCTGCACAATAACAATACGGATCGGAGGCCCAGGCTGGACAAACGGGGGGGCAAATAAATAAAGCCCGTCGATAGAAATACTGCGGGAATTGGAGAAAGATAATGGAAAGAGTAGAGGAGCGAAGGATTAAAGGCAGGAAGCGAGATTATCAAGGATTAACGGGCGCCTCTGGCACTAGTCTTCTAGGGAAGCTGGAAGAGTTGAGTAAAAGACCCCCCTGGATAAGTCTGACATTCAAGCGGGAAAGTTTCCTTGGAGGAATTAGGAGTATAGGCTTAAGGACCCCCCGTAGGTAAGTCTGACAGTCTCAGGTGCGGGATTTAAAGTGAGTGCGAAGGATCTGCGATCAGTACCTTAAGGAACTCCAGTGGGTAGGTCCGGCGGCGGTACGCGAGTCAATCAAGCAATAAAAGTCAGGAGCAAGTGGGAACAGGATCCAGGATCCGCGGCGGAACTGAAGCCCAAGGGTAAAACGAGTCGGGTTAGGTTATTCCCAAAACGACAGGTATCCTGGCGATAGCGACGGATCGGCCTGGCGTACGCCTTGTCGGTTCCTGACCAGTAAGACCATGTGTGATCCTGTGAAGCAAGGGATAGCCAGCTCGGGAACTCAAGCCCAACAGTGAAACCAAGCAGGGACACCCCGGGAAAGTCATTAGAATCCTGATCCAGGCGTTGGGGCGTATGCACAGCGTAAGACCTGGAGTTAAAGAAGACGCGACGCCAAAATCACTGGCCTGCAATAGATCCTGCGGGGCGTATGCACGCAGGTGTTTGGAGGCGAGTGACGAAGGCGACGGGTGTGTTCTGCGGGATAGGTAGGCCCTTCGTGCCCTGATCCGGAAGCAGCGAAAAGCATATCCTGCCCGGCGTATGCCTGGGAGGTAAGCCGATCGGTCTGTTAACACGGATACCACGATTTTGTTTTTAATTTCTTAAAGACCTTCCTTGGGATTTTTTTTGCAAAAAATAGATCCTGAGTTCTTTGATGAGTTCTTTGCAAAGAATACCAAACACCTTCCCTAGGATTTCTTTGCAGGAATTCCTGGGGAAATTCCCTAACCAGTTAGGGAGAAAATTCCCCAGGTCACCGATGCATGGGACATCCCATACCAAAATTCCAAAATACCAGCTCATGTATGGTGAGCAGGTAATAGAGAGTTCCACAAGGAACTCCTCAACACTGGAGCTGCAGGGTAGTTTATTACCAATCCCTTGAAGTCTTATATAAATATGAATTAGTACTTGTCACAAAAGAGTCATGTCACATCCCATCATGTAAAAAGAAAATGTTTAAATTAAGAAGAGGCCGTGCGAAAGAGTTTCGCCATACGTAAGTCAAATTGACTGTGTAGACGCTACCCTGTAGACATACAAATAGCCAAAAAAAAGGAAATAAAATTAAATAATTTGAGGCTGCGTTCAAACAAGCCAATATTGTAATTAAAACAAACATTTTTTCTATTGTCTGGTTTCAGGATGGCTGAAAATTGCTGCAATGCGACACCATTGAGATGTCGGTGCTTCGAAATGGGTGGGAGAGGTGGTTTAGAGCATGCACCATATCATTGGAGGCCGAACAGATTGAGGCACCCAAGATGAAGAGAACTAAACTCCTTCACATGGGGGGTGTGCAACTGCAGACTGTCGCGCTCTCGATGTATATAAGATAGTTTCTTACGGTGCAATTTTCAATTGGCGTATATTTAAAATAATACGCCGGCTTCTTTTTCAAGCCTTGGAAATTGTTATTGACCTAAGCCATTAAATACATTAGTATCTAAATTAATTAAATTAAGGGGTAGGTATAGTTGTATGTCCGTTGCTGGAGAGGATGTCTTCAGTAGAGGACGATATAATATCCCTGGCGGTTGCCTAGGGTGCATCCTTCTCGCTGGAAGTTATGTTGGGAGTTACTAACTCCGTTGTAACCGCCCTTGAGGCTGAGTAACCAATTTTACAAGTGAATTAAATCTTACGGCTTGTGCCGGAGTTTTGGTAAAGAAGTTCTTTGTTGTGTGAGTTTCAAGTACAAACTGAAACTTAAAGCTAACAAAAATGTATTTCATAGCGGCCACGCAAATATGCAGTATTCGCCGGGCATCCGGGCAGACGCTGTATCAGCAGTTTGGCCAGAGCGAGCTCTTAAGTAATGGGACATTGCCGTTGCATAGGCCGCCCTCGGCCGACCCTATTTAAGCGATCATCTAATATTGACCTGCCTATTTTTTGCATTTGCGTTTCCTTCTACCTGATGTTTGTGCGAATGAGTAAGCTTAAGAGAGCCAACCCTCTCACATCATGTTTCTCACTCATTGTGCAAGTTAACACTTCTGAGGGGTAACAAACAGTCGGTAGAAATCTTGGGTGATTCTTGGATCACCCTAGTCTTTATAATGTCGACTCAGCATACCCGCCTTTGGGGGCCGTGCCTGGATCCCACTGGTTTCCGGTATCTTGCGATCGTCAGCATTTCCCACTGTCACGCGGTCGGCCTGCCGACTAGGCACCCTACTGCTAAGTTCCTCAGTTCTGTTTTATAATCATTGGAATAAAGAGCACTTAGCTCCATAAACTTAACTCCGGCCATCGCCGTTATATTATTTGCATTCGCCCACTGAGCTTAAGGCCAGGGGTATAGGGGGGCAGTCACCCTCTCAACATAAACCTTATTTTACACGTCATCAACCACCATATCGGTGGCACCCCATCAGTGGCCACCTGGGACCAGCAGCCCTGCCGCCAATTCGTGCCAACCGCTACTACTCATCAAGCACCCTACTGGTGCCACCTCATCACCGGCGGATCTGGAGCAGCCTTACCATCGAGAAACGTTCAATTAGATAAGTGGCGCCTAACGAGCAAAGAACTAGCGACCCAAAAATTTTCAAACATGTAAGTGGGCTAATTAATTAATACGGCTTCAAAAAACATATACCATATACAATAAAAGTACACCTTATAATTGGCAAAAACAAATATAACTTGCACACGTAAAAAAAAAAAAAAAAAAAAAAAAAACAAAAAACAATTGTTATACATATATAATAATAAAGCTGCATTTGTGACCTGCAGCTCATATAAGATTTTTTATTTCTTTTTGGTGAAAATATATTTTAATAAATTAAATATATTAAATATATATATATATATAATAAAACAATTATTATACGTATATAATAATAAAGCTGCATTTGTGAACTGCAGCTCATATAAGATTTTTTATTTCTTTTTGGTGAAAATATATTTTAATAAATTAAATATATTAAATATATATATATATATAATAAAACAATGATTATACGTATATAATAATAAAGCTGCATTTGTGAACTGCAGCTCATATAAGATTTTTTATTTCTTTTTGGTGAAAATATATTTTAATAAATTAAATATATTAAATATATATATATATATAATAAAACAATGATTATACGTATATAATAATAAAGCTGCATTTGTGAACTGCAGCTCATATAAGATTTTTTATTTCTTTTTGGTGAAAATATATTTTAATAAATTGAATAAATATAAAATATATTAAAGTCTTATGCCAGCCGGACAGAATATTCGGCCATATGTATTGAACCTCGTATAAATTAGGTGGCATAAGTTCAAGTTTTTAATGAACTTTCCAGGTCCGTATAGAGAAATTAAAAAAGAAGTCGTGAGTGATAGTGAAGAAGAAGAGATCCGGGGTTTTAGACCGGGGCAGGCTCAAATCGTAGAGAAAGAAAAAATAATGAACGCGAACGAATTGCAAAGTATTATCCAGGGCGCCTTAGCGCAACAGGAAGCTAGGCTCCGAGCTGAATTTGAAGCTCAAATCAATTCCGTTAACGTGCAGTTACAAAACATGCGCGTAGAGACCCCACAGGTGGAGGCCTACCAAAGAGTGTCGGTACAGCCAGGAGCGCCCCCATGCGACATACCGCTCCACATAATTAAGTCAGTACCAGATTTTAACGGTGAGCAAGACGGGTACGTAGCGTGGAGGCAGTCCGCCACGGACGCATACGAACTCTTTAAACCTTACCAGGGCAGCTGTGCCCATTATCAAGCCGTTACCATAATCAGGAATAAAATTAGGGGCCCAGCGCGAGCGTTGTTGGTATCACACAACACTGTGCTTAATTTCGATGCCATTCTGGCAAGATTAGACTGCTCCTACGCAGACAAAACTTCGTTGAGGCTGTTACGACAACAGCTTGGGGCAGTTCGCCAAAGTGACCAAAGCCTCATGCAATACTATGACGAGGTTGAGCGTAAGCTAACCCTCGTCACGAACAAAATTGTCATGTCCCACGACATTGAAAGAGCCACACTGCTCAACAATGAGGTAAGGGCGGACGCACTACATGTGTTTATCTCAGGCCTAAAAAAAAACCTGAGAGCAGTCGTTTTCCCGGCACAGCCAAAAGACCTTCCTTCGGCATTGGCATTAGCTAGGGAGGCTGAAGCCAGCATCGAAAGAAGCCAGTTTGCGGCAACGTATGCTAGGGCAATGGAACAGAAGACACAGAATTCTGATTTTCGTAGGACTCAGTTCCGCACTCCTGATAAACAAGGAAACGAAAAGAACCCTCATTATTTTAAAAGACCAGATAAAAACCAACAAAATGGTTCTGGGCGTAAGCCAGGGGACTGGGCCGACCGTGGAGATCCACGTCAGGCAGCAGAGCCCATGGACTGGAACCCATCGTCTTCTAAGTCCAAGCAACAGCATTTTAAACAAAACCAATATGTATCACAACCGCAAAATATGCAGGCAAAAAATTCAAAAAGACCCAACTCCTCTGATAGGATAACGGATCAAAGGCGTCAGCGGCTTAACAACATCGAGCAGACCGCTAGTGCCAACGATCAAGAGTATGAGAGTGCTGCGGTAGCCGCGATGAGCGCAATCGAAGACGACAGCGACTCGATCGACTCCCATGACCTCCTCAATTTTTTAGAGAGCGGTCCCGGCTGCCGTTCATCGAACGACAGTTGGCTGGGAGGACTTTAAAAATTCTTATTGATACAGGGGCAGCGAAAAGTTATATAAAGCCCGTAAAGGAGCTTAAAAACATAACGCCAGTAGCCTCACCGTTTCGCGTGAATACAATTCACGGATCCAATAGCATAAATAAAAAGTGCCAAATAAATGTCTTGGGAACAACTTCCCCATTCTTCATATTAGATTCCCTAACAACATTTGACGGGATCATAGGCTTCGACTTGCTAACGCAAGTGGGAGCCACCCTCAATATGCAAACTAAAAAAATATTGTATGGTTCCGTGTCTGAGGACCTGCAGTTTCTTGATTGCAACGATGTAAACTTTACCAACATAAAGGACATAGTCGTTCCAGAATCAGTAAAAAAGGAGTTTATCGATATGATGAAAAAAAGATCTAAGGTCTTCTCCGTCGCAAATCAAACGTTGCCGTACAACACAAATGTTGTGGCTACTATTCGCACTGAGGATAACAACCCAGTGTACTCTAAAGCGTACCCGCACCCAATGGGTGTCGCAGACTTCGTTAATAAAGAAATAAAAGACCTACTGAAGTCTAAGATTATAACCCCGTCGAGATCACCGTATAATAATCCAACTTGGGTGGTCGATAAAAAAGGGTCAGATGAGACAGGTGGTAGGAAAAAGCGTTTGGTAATCGACTTCAGGAAACTGAACGAAAAAACCATTCCTGATAAATACCCCTTGCCAAGTATCGAGTTAATACTTGCAAACCTTGGCAAAGCCAAATATTTTACAACTCTAGACTTAAAATCTGGTTATCACCAAATTTTCCTCGCGGAACAAGATCGCGAAAAAACCTCATTTTCAGTCAACGGAGGCAAATATGAATTCTGCCGTTTGCCTTTTGGATTAAAAAATGCTGGTAGCATTTTTCAGAGGGCAATCGATGACGTATTGAGAGAGCAGATAGGGAAGTCGTGCTACGTCTATGTTGACGATGTCATAATCTTTTCGGAAAACGAAAAAGAGCATGTCAGTCACATTGACTGGGTCCTGAAAAAATTAGGCCAAGCCAATATGACCATCTCGAAAGAGAAAACCCATTTTTTTAAAGAAAGTGTCCAATACCTTGGCTTCGTGGTAACCCGAAATGGGGCTACAACTGACCCAGAAAAGGTAGCAGCCATTAAGGAATACACAGAACCGACAAGCTTATTCTCACTAAGATCATTCTTAGGACTAGCCAGCTATTATAGGTGTTTTATAAAAGATTTCGCTACAATAGCCAGGCCACTAACCGACCTCCTTAAGGGAGAAAACGGTTCCGTAAGTAAACACATGTCTAGGAAAATACCCATTAAATTTAACGATCAGCAAAGAGACGCGTTCGATAGACTTCGAAACATTTTGGCATCAGAAGATGTCACCCTTAAATACCCAGATTTTAAGAAGCCGTTCGATCTGACAACCGATGCGTCAGCTTACGGCATCGGGGCAGTACTGTCGCAGGACAAAAGACCCATAACAATGATATCCAGAACCCTTAAAGACTGCGAGACCCGTTACGCAACTAACGAAAGAGAGTTACTCGCTATAGTCTGGGCTCTAGGAAAATTAAGGCAGTATCTGTATGGCACTCGTGACATAAGAGTCTACACAGATCATAAGCCGCTAACGTTCGCTGTCTCCGACAAGAACCCAAATGACAAATTAAAACGTTGGAAATCATTTATAGATGACTACGGCGCAAAAGTCATACACACTCCAGGCAAAGAGAATTTTGTTGCCGACGCACTTTCGCGACAAAACATCAACGCCCTTCAAAACGAACCCGAATCTGATTGTGCAACAGTTCACAGTGAAGAATCTAGCACTTATACGATAGAAACAACGGAAAAACCTCTAAATTGTTTCAAAAATCAGATAGTCCTAGAAGAGGCAAAGTATTCCTTAAAGCGATACTTTATATTTTTCGGAAATAAATGCCGGCACATTATACATTTCACGGAAAAATCAACCCTGTTCGAAACATTAAGACCAATCATTAACCCAAAAGTTGTCAACGCTATTCATTGTAACTTGCCAACATTGGCAAGTATCCAACATGCATTAGTATCAAATTTTCCAGCTACGAAATTTTGGCACTGCAAGAACTTTGTGTCAGATATTTCTAATAAAAGTGAGCAGATTGAAATAATCACCGCAGAGCACAATCGTGCACACAGAGCTGCCCAGGAAAATATCAAACAAGTCCTCCGCGACTATTATTTTCCAAAAATGTCAAAGTTAGCTACTGAAATAGTGACAAATTGCAAAATATGCACTACAGCAAAGTATGACAGACACCAAAAGAAGCAATAACTTGGAGTAACCCAATTCCATTATATGTAAGTGAATTGTTGCGTCTCGACATTTTTTCCACCGATAAAAAACTTATTTTAACTTGCTCCAAATTTGCAACCGTACAACCAATTTCTAGGGCAATAGTGGACGTGAGATCCCCATCATCCAACTAATAAATTTATTCCCAAATACAAAGACAATAATTTGTGATAATGAAGCGTCTTTCAGCTCTGAGTTCAGCGGACAAATCGAACGCCTTCACAGCATCCTAGTAGAAATAGCAAGGTGCATCGAAATGGGTAAGAAAATTAACGATACAGTAGAGCTAGTTATGCGGGCGATCGTGGAATACAATAAAACAGTATTTTCGGTCATTAAACAAAAATCAAAATGTAATTCACTCTGCTTCCGACGAAGTTAAGCAATCAATAAAAATTAATATTGCAAAAGCGCAAAAGGATAACCTTGAAAGACGCAATCCATCAAGACAATATAGCGTAGAAGCGGACCTGGGGACAGCGGTCCTTATTGGATGGAGGGTAGTCCACAAAGACAACCTTAAATAACCTTTTTTTCTAATTTACGCGCATTTAATACTCCCAACACACACTTGGAAAAAAGCCAGTAGGCTTTAGTAGTGTAGTAGTAGTTAACCTGTCATTTTCTAACCGAATCGCGGGAATGATTTTATCAATATTAGCAATAGTTATCGCTAGAGTGACACACTACACTCACGCCCGGTACATCCCCATAACCGATGGAGTTGCATAACCGACCAGATTGCCAGAAGCCTAGACTTCTTAGGAACCGCGTTAAATATGGTAGCGGGCACTCCTGATGCAGCTGACCTCGAAATGATAAAAATGACACCCCACACTTAAACGAAGTTCTTTTGGCCCAAAATAACATGCTAATTACAGAGATACAGAATCTTATGCTTATGGTCATAATTTCAAAATCAAATATCATAAATCCGGCCATTTTTAACCATAAAGATTTGAAGTCCGTTTTAGTTGATCACCCCACAGAGGTCCCCTTTATTAACCTAATAGAGGCTTCTAATATTAATGTCCTTCAGTCCGATAATATTATTCACGTGTTCATTGCTCAAGATAAAATTTACATGTAAAAAGGTCAGCGTCTTTCCCGTTTCTCACCATCATACCATTCTCCAACTACGGGACAACGTTGTAGCTAAACCAGCAACCAGAAAATCTTAGCGATCACCGATTGCACGTCAACAATGTACGGAGCATTCTGCAAACTGGCAACCCAGGAAACATGCAACCGAGGTCTACACGCAGGGGTTACGGCGCATTGCGAAACGCAGGCCAGCCATCTAAGTCCTATAACGCTGGAAGACGATGGTATAATGATAATCAATGAGTGTCCGGCAATAGTCAGCACGGAAGACGGCCCTAATATCGAAACAAATGGGACGCATCTAATAACATTTGAGCGACTAGCCTTTGTAAATGGCATCAAATACTTCAACCAGCGTGAAAGCATAAGAAAGACTGGTGGCGTGGCGGCCTCCCCCCTGCAAAACATTACTGGTCATAGTCACGCGCTAAGTATGCCAACGGTGCAGAGGACGAACAACTAAAACCTGGAAATAATCCAAACCTTCAAAAATGAAGTGAAGTCGGCTGGATGAACGGACACCTGGATTGTTTTCGGCGTGGGAGTAAGCTTTTTAATCAGCCGTTTCATCCTGCGCAATCTCGTGTGGAGGAGAAGACGAGACGCACGGGAAATTCGACAGGTTCCTAAAACATTCAAGGCGACCGGGGACGGTCTAACTTCTAAGGGGGGAGTAGTTAACATTACGGAAGGGTAAAAAACAGTCGGTAGAAATCTTGGATGATTCTTGGATCACCCTAGTCTTTATAATGTCGACTCAGCATACCCGCCTTTGGGGGCCGTGCCTGGATCCCACAGCCTTACCATCGAGAAACGTTCAATTAGATAAGTTGCATTTGAATGTGTGTTTTTTGCCACTCATGCAGATGTCTAGTGTATAAATTAATTAAATTAAGGGGTAAGGATAGTTGTATGTTCTTCGCTGGAGAGGATGTCTTCAGTAGAGGGTGATTTGATATCCCTGGCGGTTGCCTAGGGTTCTTCCTTTTGGTATTTCATAGTGGCCACGCAAATATGCAGTGAGCGAGCTCTTAATTAATCAGACATTGCCGTTGCGCGGTTAAATTCAGTTAACTACTCCCCCTTCAAGAATGAGGCCGGCCTCAGTCGACCCTATTTGGGCAATCATCTCCTTTAGTTGGGCCGCGGTTCTTCGGGCCTGAGTGACCCGCCGATAGGCCAAGCCGATGAAAATCAAAGCGCAGCATATTGCTCCTGTAAAAGGCTTGTAGCAAATAGTTTGGCCTAGGAGGTTTGGGAGCGACTGATTGTCAAACTTTCTAGCGAAACGGGCAGGTTTTTAGTGGCAGCGCTGCTCCCCAGCGAGAGAAATGGGTGGAGAAATTTAGGACCGGGTAAACTAGGTAAAATCTTCCGAATAGCGGGCACGGGGTTCCTCGTAGCTCGCGGCTGGAAGCCCTTTCTTTTCCCATCCGGACCTCATCCAGAAAGGTAGCTTAAAACCCCAGAAGAAAAGTGAAATAAAAGGTCTTTGTGTAAAGGCATTTGTGTAAAGAAAAGTTAAAAGCGTCTGCCTAAGAAAAGTGTGAACTATTAAACTAGTGCGAATCAATAATAATTTCTGTGGTTGGCGCTGAGTCGAGAGGTAAGCGTGCGGGGGAGGAATTAGCTATTATAAGAGAGGAGGTTTTAACGCCGCGTACTTTGCTTAGGTTGGAGTGAACACCGCTCCCTAAGTCAGGAACCCTAGACGAAGAAGCAAAGCTTCGGGACTGGAGCAGTTCGCGTTCTCTAGCCCACGGAGTCGGCGTGATTCCGGAATTATGGTGGTCCCTGGTGCGGGGGCTCGTCGCGAAATCTTCTAATTGGCGAACCGTCCCAGTCGGCGACTTTTACACCTTCCGCTGATTACGCGAGGGGAAAGGAAAAGAGGAAAAAAAAAAAAAACCTAAATTCGGCGGGATTTGGAGTGCTTAAGTGTAGTTTAAGTAGTTAATATTGTGAATTCATAATTATTATTAATTATTAATATTGTGCCTAAGTTATGCAGTTTTAAATAGGCTCAAAAAAAAGTAACCGCTGCAAAAAAGCCCCTCTCCCTCTGCTCGTCAAAGCCCCAAACGCAACGAAAAAGAAACTAAAGAAAAAGCTCCAATCGTCTCATATGACACCCCGCGACTAGATGTAGGAGTAAGGGAGACAGACGGAGGTGCAAGGGAGCCGTTGCGGTTTCGCCAAAAAGCGAGAAGGCGAGAACACGCGGTGCATCCCAGTGGAGAGTGAGGGATAGAGCATAGCTCCCCAATGGTCCACTGGGGTCATTGAACTTTGGTAGAGCGGAGAGTGAGAGAGTAATATCAGTGTGTTGAACAGCTGAGTTGAGCTTAGGATAAGTGATTTTGTTATTGTAAACTAGTAAAGTAATATTTTGAATTTAGGGATTAATTTTAATTATGGTAAAGTAAGGAAAAAGTGGAAAAAGCGGCAAAAGTCCCTAATTCGGGAAAAAAACCCATATTATGTGCTGATCGAATTCTAGAATTATTATTATTATTTTTGGTGTGCGATGATCATTTTTTTTCACAGCGCAGCAGCCTTAGAAAGCTTTCGACGGTGGATGGCGTAATAAAAAAGAGTGAGTGAGATTTTTCATCTATAATTATAAAAGTGTCAGATAATGATAATAATGATAATGAGAGCCATATTAAATTGAAGTAACCTTTTTTTATTACTCTTAATTAATTTTTGCTAAGCGACCACGCTTTACCATGGTTAGCAATTGAACCCTAGGATTAATATATTTTTTGAGATAATTTTTTTCGAATTCCTTTCTTTTAATTTAAATATGTTTATTATTTTATTAATCTGTAGCTTAATTATGCACATGAAATTTATAACCTCCAATACTATATCAAGTCCATTTTAGCGGTAATAAATAATTTTATAATGTCTGTTTAAAAACAAAATTTTTTGATTTCGTAAACCCGCCTCAGTAGCGCTTGCCGAAGAAGGGATCATGGGAAAACCGGTATTTAGGAGAAGCATGATCACGGTAGGGAGGGCGACACTAGCTCCTATTACATCAAGGAGCGATCCGACAAACTTTGCAAATTTGTGTCTTCCTGGTTTTTTTTCTGTTCTTTGGTGGTAGTTTGTCACAGTTCACGGTCTAGCTCGTCCGGTAGCTTATCTCGTCATTATTAGTACGCACGTTTCTTAAATTAAATAATTTTCATTCCTGACAAGGCACCCCTTTATTTTGGCCAAAACCCCAAACACCACGCCACCGACGAGCCAGAGCCGGAACAGTTAACGTGCGGGTCAAATCGGGGAAATATCATCCAGCCGGGTATTCGTTACACGTTACAGTAATGAATCATAATTATGAAGGAATAATAATTATTTTGGCGCCCAATCGTGAAGCTAGATTTTTTTTTGGAAAAGTTTTAAAGAATATTAAGTCTAGGAAATTCACTAAAATTTAGACCGTAACTGTTTCTTGCTATAATCAAAATTTAACTAACTTTAATTTCTCCTCAACGACTAAATTGGGTCAGTTGTCAAAAGTTAGGTGGGGGAGACATCACCTTACTTAGCGGCAACTATCTAGTTTCTTGCACGTCCTTTTGTCATTTTTGGTTCCTGGATCGTCATTTGGAAAACAGGATGATCAGCCTTAGGCAGATATCCTGTCCAGTGACATGTGGGTTCAAAAGTGACGACTGGAGGAGAAAAAAGTAGAGGGCTAACTGAGACATAGGATTGGGATTCAGTTGCTAAGCTGCTAGCAGCTGGCTACTGACCACTTAGTCTCAGTAATAGCTCCCCATTTCTTTGTTTATTTTTCTTTTCCTCTTTTCATAACTAATCTTTGGTTATTCTTGAAGAGCTATATAAGACGCTTGGAATGCACGTTGACTTTACTTCAAAGTAGAGCTCGTGACCACGGATAAAAGCTCTGTTGAAAACCAATTCTTTAGGTATAAACGAGCGATTGATTTGCATGGAGAACATGAGGAGTCATATTACACATATGTTTTCATGTCCACAAATCATTGTTTGTTTTCAGTCTACTTTCTTATTTTATTTACATTTTTGTGAAGACGGTCGATAACTAGGCAGCGTTACTGAGTGCGTAGGTAGAAGAAATCAAAATTACGTTTAAATTGCAATTATCAATATTTTATCACAGAATTCATACTATTTTATTTATATTTAATTATTTATTATTTATTTTTTATTTATTTATATAAAAACCTTTACTATATATTATTATTTACCCTTTATTATTCCCTCATTCATTATTGGTATTAGTTATTGGATTTTAAAAACGGAAAAAAAAGTAGATATAAAAAAATAACAGAAGTAATCGTAGACATTAATGGGTCTAGATCGATCGCCTCAAAAAGAGGAACTTCCTCCTAGTTCTGAGTGCAGATTATGTAACTCTGAGATCAGGGCAGCTGATAGCTATAAAACCAAGTGTCAGCATGTATTTCATAAAGCGTGCTTTAGGACACATTTAGCAGTCAAAAGAACTTGTCCGATTTGTGAGTCAATTTGTATCGATCAACGTATTTTCACAAACTAGGCAGCGTACAAGGCTAGAAACAATTTCGCGTAGTGGAAGCGAGTTGGACTTGACAGCTTCTACCAGTCAGGAGCGGTCTAGGCAGTGCCTTACAGTCTGTAATACACCAGTAGAAGAAATGAGCCAAATCACAACAGAAATTTCTGCAGCCGTAAAGGCAATGCAAAACGAGCTACTAACTCAGCTCACTGAGAGGATGGCCAACCTAATACAGACAAATGTTGAAGCGCAAATGAGCAATATAGACCAGCAAAGAGCCACGGTAAATCCTAATACAAGTAGGAATTCCTCCCTAGAGCAGGTTTTGGGAATTAATATGCCACCCACAGAGCAGTATACAGTTCCACAGAGACCCTATAGCTCCAGATCCCTAAACTCGGATTTAGCACAGAGACCCGACAAAGTGGGGCATATATTATCAAACTGGAAATTAAGGTTTTCGGGATCGTCAGATACTATAGGAGTAGATAGTTTTATCTACAGAGTCGAGGCTCTGACACACCAGACATTAGAGGGAAATTTCTCACTCTTATGCGGAAATGCGAACATGCTATTCGAAGGAAAGGCCTCAGATTTCTTTTGGCGTCATCATAAGGCTGTTGGAGTGGTGCGATGGCAAGAGCTTTGTGCAGCCTTAAGGAAGCAATTCAGGGATTCAAGAACAGATGTAGATATCCGTCAAATGATAAGGGACAGAAAGCAGAGAGATAAGGAATCATTTGAAAGCTTTTATGATTCCATTTTAAAGCTTACTGACCGACTTAGCCAGCCCATATCTGAAGAAACACTAGTGGAAATAGTACGGCGAAATTTACGTCCAGAAATACAGCACGAGATTCTGAATTTAAGCTTCGAGTCCATGGAGAATTTAAGGGATACGGTTAGAAAAAGGGAATTCTTTATAGAAGAGATGCGCAAACATCACGGGTACCAAAAACCACTTCCCTTAAGAAAACCGATCAGTGAACTTTGCGAGGAGGTGGAAGCCGACGATGCCGAAGAATTTGGGGAAGAAGAACTTCAAGAAGAAATAAGTAACTTTGCTTTGGTCTGTTGGAACTGTAGAAAGGAAGGGCATAGATACCAAGATTGCGCCTCAAAAAGGAAAATCTTTTGTTATGGTTGTGGGCTTCCGAATGCTTATAAACCCTCTTGTGAAAGATGCACAAAAAACTCCCGCAGGAACACTGCAACACCGCGTTCCAAAGCAAGTGTTCCCAACCGACAGACAGGCTTGGAGGACCAGCAGTAGTTAGTGGGGGTGGAGCGCTTAGGGTAGAAAATTCCCCTTCCGGAGATGCGGGATTGCAAGTCTGGCATACTAAGCTGGAAAAGTTCCGAAAATTACACCTGCCAATGCTGAAGAACGAGGGCAGATCTGTCTCGCGAAACAGTCAGCGACAAAGGAATTACTGGAAGACAGTAAAAGAAATCGCTAGCATTAGGAGAAATTATGGCGACAATAGGCCTTACGCAGAAGTTAATTTACTAGAAAAGAAAAGAAGAGGGTTGTTAGATACAGGCGCTGCTATATCTTGTATAGGTGGGCAGCTGGCTAAGGAGTATATATGCAGTAGAAAGCCTTTTAAAAAGGTTTTAGCTGGTGCGTGTACTGCCGATGGAAATAAGCAACAAATAATAGGTAAATTTAAGACATTGATAGAATATAAAGGAATGAAAAGGGAATTAGAATTTCATATAATCCCCTCTTTGAGGCAAGATATTTATTTAGGAATAGATTTTTGGACAGCTTACGAGCTGTTGCCGCCTACCCTAGCTATCTCAAAAATCTCAGGAGATGCGGAGCTGCATTCGTTATCAAAAGGGCAGCAACTTAGATTAGAAAAAGTTATTAAAAGCTTTCCATCATTTGCGATATCGGGACTGGGTAGGACCTCCGTTTTGATGCATACAATAGACACCGGGACAGCGAAGCCCATTAAGCAACGCCACTTTCCTGTATCGCCGGCCATTGAGAAATTGCTTTATGCCGAGGTGGATAGGATGCTAAAACTAGGAGTTATTGAGGAGTCCGACAGTCCGTGGTCTTCTCCAGTCGTACTGGTCCAAAAGCCAGGCAAAATAAGAGTGTGTCTCGATAGTAGAAAAGTAAACGAAGTAACGGAAAAGGATGCATATCCGCTTCCCCAAATCGATGGCATACTGAGTCGGTTACCCAAGGCAAATTTCATCAGTAGCCTTGACTTAAAAGACGCGTTCTGGCAAATCCCTTTGGATCCCCTATCGAAAGCTAAAACTGCATTTACTGTACCAGGGCGGCCTTTATATCATTATAAAGTTATGCCTTTTGGCCTCTGCAACGCTCCACAAACAATGACGAGGTTAATGGACAAGGTAATACCTGCCTCACTTAGAAACGAAGTTTTTGTGTATCTGGACGATTTATTAGTTATTTCCGATACGTTCGAGAAGCATGTGGAAGTTTTGGAAACAGTAGCTAAACGAATCCAAGAGGCCAATTTAACTTTGAATGTGGAGAAGAGCAAATTCTGTAGGCGAACGGTGAAATATTTGGGCCACATAATAGGTGATGGGGGTATTCGAACGGACCCAGATAAAATCTCGGCGATTACAAATTTTCCGTTGCCAACGTCACTCAAAGCATTAAGGAGCTTTCTGGGATTAGCCGGTTGGTACCGAAAATTTATAACTAATTTTGCGTCGGTATCGGCACCTTTGACTGATCTTTTGCAAAACAAGCGGAAGTTTGTGATGACCCAAGAAGGTAAAGAGGCTTTTGAGAAGTTGAAGGATATGCTAGGAAGTGCTCCAGTGTTGCAGACCCCAGACTTCGATAAGCCTTTCTTCATACACTGTGACGCTAGTAAAACAGGAGTAGGAGGGGTCCTAGTGCAGAAATCGGTGACGGGGGACGAATTACCTATAGCCTTTGTATCAAAGAAATTGAATAAAGCACAAAGGAATTACACAGTCACGGAACAGGAGTGCCTTGCGGCTTTAGTGAGCATAAAAAAATTCCGAGCATATGTTGAAGGACTACAATTTACCGTCATCACGGATCATGCGTCCTTGAAGTGGCTGATGTCGCAGAATGATTTAAATACCAGATTAGCAAGGTGGGCTTTAAAGTTGCAAGGGTTTCGATTCGCAATCCAGCATCGAAAGGGAAAGCTAAATGTTGTTCCTGATGCTTTGTCTAGAGTTGAGCATGAACAGATAGCGGCAATAGATTATAAGAACGGGTTGCTGGTGGATATCGACTCAGAACATTTTAAGTCCGCTGAGTATATACAGTTAATGGAGGGAATTAAAAGTAATTTGGATAACTTTCCGGATCTGAGAATCGTGGATGCCTTGGTATATCGACGCACCGAACATTCGAAAGGCGAACTGCTCAATGATGCGTACGCGTGGAAATTGTGGATACCGAAGTCTATGATTCAGGAGGTGCTAAAGAAATCGCATGACGATCCATTAGCGTCTCACGGGGGTGTTCATAAAACGTTGGAGAGAATTCGACGATATTATTTCTGGCCAGGAATGGTGAATGACGTGAAGGACTACATTGCAGCCTGTGAAAGTTGTAGGATGACTAAAGCACCGAATAGGGCGTTGAGGCCACCGATGGGAAAGGCAGTCGAGTCGCAGAGGTTTTTCCAGCGTCTCTACATTGATTTTTTAGGCCCTTATCCTAGGTCTCGTAGTGGGAATATAGGCATTTTTATTGTGCTTGACCATTATTCCAAATTCGTTTTTCTTAGAGCCGTGAAGAAACTTACAGCGGAGGTTGTACTAAAGTATTTAGAAGAGGATCTTTTTCACACCTTTGGTTTTCCTGAGAGCATTGTTTCCGGTAATGGGTCGCAGTTTAGATCCGAGAAATTTCAAGGTATGCTTAGGAGTCATCGTATCACGCACACTTTAACTGCGGTGCACGCTCCTCAGGCTAATGCTTCGGAGCGGGTAAATCGCTCTGTGATTGCTGGCATTCGTGCTTATATTCGTAGCGACCAAAAGGACTGGGATGAAAATCTTAGTAAAATCAGCTGTGCGCTGAGGTCTGCAACTCATTCCGGTCTGGGATCCACACCTTACTATATGGTTTTTGGACAGCAGATGATTACATCTGGGGCAACATACTCCTTATTGAGGAAGTTGGCTATGCTAGAGGACAAAGCAGCTACTTTTAGCCGTGAGGACTCTCTAGAAGTAATCAGGAAGAAAGCAGCTGAAACATTGGGAAAACAGCATGAGAGGAATGAACGACATTACAACCTTAGGGCGCGAGAAGTATCTTACAAGGTTGGCCAGGAAGTATATCGGAGGAATTTTAAACAGAGCTGTTTCCAAGCAGGTTACAATGCTAAGCTGGCTCCCTTATTTGTAAAGGCTAGAGTGAGAAGGAAAATAGGGGGCTCAATTTACGAACTAGAAGATTTGAATGGAAAGCTTGTCGGTCGGTACCATGGCAAAGATATTCGTCAGGCTTAGCTACAAGCGATCAGCCTTGTGGGTTGAGAAGTTTAAATGCAACCCCAAGTCTGATTTTGGTCGGGGGGGATTTTGTAAAAGGCTTGTAGCAAATAGTTTGGCCTAGGAGGTTTGGGAGCGACTGATTGTCAAACTTTCTAGCGAAACGGGCAGGTTTTTAGTGGCAGCGCTGCTCCCCAGCGAGAGAAATGGGTGGAGAAATTTAGGACCGGGTAAACTAGGTAAAATCTTCCGAATAGCGGGCACGGGGTTCCTCGTAGCTCGCGGCTGGAAGCCCTTTCTTTTCCCATCCGGACCTCATCCAGAAAGGTAGCTTAAAACCCCAGAAGAAAAGTGAAATAAAAGGTCTTTGTGTAAAGGCATTTGTGTAAAGAAAAGTTAAAAGCGTCTGCCTAAGAAAAGTGTGAACTATTAAACTAGTGCGAATCAATAATAATTTCTGTGGTTGGCGCTGAGTCGAGAGGTAAGCGTGCGGGGGAGGAATTAGCTATTATAAGAGAGGAGGTTTTAACGCCGCGTACTTTGCTTAGGTTGGAGTGAACACCGCTCCCTAAGTCAGGAACCCTAGACGAAGAAGCAAAGCTTCGGGACTGGAGCAGTTCGCGTTCTCTAGCCCACGGAGTCGGCGTGATTCCGGAATTATGGTGGTCCCTGGTGCGGGGGCTCGTCGCGAAATCTTCTAATTGGCGAACCGTCCCAGTCGGCGACTTTTACACCTTCCGCTGATTACGCGAGGGGAAAGGAAAAGAGGAAAAAAAAAAAAAACCTAAATTCGGCGGGATTTGGAGTGCTTAAGTGTAGTTTAAGTAGTTAATATTGTGAATTCATAATTATTATTAATTATTAATATTGTGCCTAAGTCATGCAGTTTTAAATAGGCTCAAAAAAAAGTAACCGCTGCAAAAAAGCCCCTCTCCCTCTGCTCGTCAAAGCCCCAAACGCAACGAAAAAGAAACTAAAGAAAAAGCTCCAATCGTCTCATATGACACCCCGCGACTAGATGTAGGAGTAAGGGAGACAGACGGAGGTGCAAGGGAGCCGTTGCGGTTTCGCCAAAAAGCGAGAAGGCGAGAACACGCGGTGCATCCCAGTGGAGAGTGAGGGATAGAGCATAGCTCCCCAATGGTCCACTGGGGTCATTGAACTTTGGTAGAGCGGAGAGTGAGAGAGTAATATCAGTGTGTTGAACAGCTGAGTTGAGCTTAGGATAAGTGATTTTGTTATTGTAAACTAGTAAAGTAATATTTTGAATTTAGGGATTAATTTTAATTATGGTAAAGTAAGGAAAAAGTGGAAAAAGCGGCAAAAGTCCCTAATTCGGGAAAAAACCCATATTATGTGCTGATCGAATTCTAGAATTATTATTATTATTTTTGGTGTGCGATGATCATTTTTTTTCACAGCGCAGCAGCCTTAGAAAGCTTTCGACGGTGGATGGCGTAATAAAAAAGAGTGAGTGAGATTTTTCATCTATAATTATAAAAGTGTCAGATAATGATAATAATGATAATGAGAGCCATATTAAATTGAAGTAACCTTTTTTTATTACTCTTAATTAATTTTTGCTAAGCGACCACGCTTTACCATGGTTAGCAATTGAACCCTAGGATTAATATATTTTTTGAGATAATTTTTTTCGAATTCCTTTCTTTTAATTTAAATATTTTTATTATTTTATTAATCTGTAGCTTAATTATGCACATGAAATTTATAACCTCCAATACTATATCAAGTCCATTTTAGCGGTAATAAATAATTTTATAATGTCTGTTTAAAAACAAAATTTTTTGATTTCGTAAACCCGCCTCAGTAGCGCTTGCCGAAGAAGGGATCATGGGAAAACCGGTATTTAGGAGAAGCATGATCACGGTAGGAAGGGCGACACTAGCTCCTATTACATCAAGGAGCGATCCGACCAACTTTGCAAATTTGTGTCTTCCTGGTTTTTTTTCTGTTCTTTGGTGGTAGTTTGTCACAGTTCACGGTCTAGCTCGTCCGGTAGCTTATCTCGTCATTATTAGTACGCACGTTTCTTAAATTAAATAATTTTCATTCCTGACAAGGCACCCCTTTATTTTGGCCAAAACCCCAAACACCACGCCACCGACGAGCCAGAGCCGGAACAGTTAACGTGCGGGTCAAATCGGGGAAATATCATCCAGCCGGGTATTCGTTACACGTTACACTCCCGCTATGAACACCATCTGATATTTTTAATGATGGTTGATCATTTCCCCGAACTCCCTGATGTGTTCCAAGTTACGTTCACTCAGCCGGTGAAGGTAAGAAAGACTGAGAACGTTGCGTTCCATAGTGACGTTTAGGGAAGGCCACTCCCGGAGCCCTCTTCTGGGCTGTGTCATGGTTGACCAATCGGGTTTCGTTGACGGTGGCACCTTCTTCAAAGGTGACGTGGTATGTGCCCCGTATTTGGGCACAGGTGCCATTATCCACACACACTCGAGCCGGGCTATCATTTATAATCATGATCCCCTCATCAACGTAGGTGATGGGGTGTAAATCGCTTTGCTGGATCTCGCAATGTGCAGTGCCACCAGCGTGGAGCTCTTGAGCGCATGATCTTCTTCGCGCCAGCCGACAAAACGTAGCCCCTGCTCTCAAAGAGCATTTTTCTACCGTGTGGATATTGCCGTCGCATTCAGCAAAATATTGTTCTCCAGCCTGAGTATGGTGCCGTGATGTGACACCGGGAAAACGGTGATCTTGTTGCAGGCCGACTTAATCTTCGGAAACTTAAAAATAAAGTGTAAGATGTTATTGGACTGTAAAATCTTAACGGAAGATACGGACAAAACATCCCTAATCGAGGTCTCGGTGGGCTCTTCCATCCACACACCTTCCAGGTCTGCATGATCTAAAATGCTAGGGCTAACGACATTAACTTTGGCAAGTGCAACTACCAGTATTAAACCCTGCAGCTCCATTGTTATCATCCTATTTCGAGTTAATAGCATCTCGAATAGGTTCCCTGTATCAATTTGGGACTTTTTAGCTGACCCCGGAAGTTGGTTTTCGGTAGCGGAAATTTTATTAATTTGAATTTGCACCTTGTTGTTTATATTGTCGTGTCTATTGTTTGCATTTGTTAATTCGAATTTTCTAAATTTAATTTGGATGTGCTGTAAGTTTTGTTGAAATTGGGTAGCCCACTACCAAAGCGTGATTAAAATAATAATGGAAGCAATACTTATGCCAAGAGGCTACAAAAAATGGATAATATAAAATGAAAAATTATCAGGCGAGGGATAATATAATCACGCTCGGCCTACCTAAGGTTGTCTTTGTGGATCACCCTCCCCTTAATGAGGACTGTGGTCCCCATGTCCGCTTTAATGGTTTTTTCTTCACACAAAGGTGAGAGTTTGTTGCCGAGGCGTTTGTTGGACTTCACCAAGACTTTTTCGCCAACCTCCAACAGGCTATTTTGTCGGGAAGCGTTTTCCCTGTTTCGGAGCTTGTCCTGGGCTATTTTTATCTTATCCTGTATTTCGTATTGTGGCTCATTTGATTGAGTCTGAACCACGTCAGCCGGCCTCTTGTCGATGACCGAATGGATAGATTTTTTGTATTTGGTTGTAGCCAGTAGGATCAGCTCTGCGGTATCGCTAATGCCTTTGTCGATTTTAAGGCTTCTAGCAAGCTCTACCAGAGTGCTGTAGAAGCGTTCCACCTGTCCGTTTGAGACACTGTGTAGGGGCGGAGCAATTGAAATGCTAACTCTGAAATGGTTTTCCAGCATGACCACGCTGGTGTGCGAGTTCAACGATGGTTCGTAGTCGCAATATATGACCTTTGCCTTGGGGAAAATGTTCATCAGCTGTAGTAGCGCTGGTTTGAGGTCCTCTATGGATCTAGAGGGGACCGGTTGGACGACGGCAAATTTCGAGAATTTGTCGATGCATGTAAGGAAATACTTTTTATCCGTGGAGAAGATGTCTATGTGTAGCATTTCTCCTACATGAGATGGAATTGGTGTTTCGCCAAGCTCCTGTTTCTTTGGATGTCTGTCGTAAGTCCTGCAGGAATCGACTATTTCGTTCCCCATATTGGTCATTTTGGGAATGTAGTACTCAGAGAGTACCTGCTTCACGTTTTCTTGGGCAGACCTGTGAGCTCTGTTGTGCTCGACAGTGAGCCAATTGCAAAAATATCCGTTACTTAGTTTTTGCAGTTCCAAAATTTGGTGCCAGGGAATTGCCGAACCAATTTGTCCTGCACCATTGCTAGCGTGTACAAATCGCAATGGATGGCGTTTACGCCTTTAGAAACTATCACGTCCGCGAGCTCCTCCAGCAATGACTCCTCGCAAGTGAAGTCAATGCTCTTGTCTCTTGTTTCCAAAGAGAACAAAGCTGCGTTTTGACGAAAAGGGGGCTTCCTCCAGAGTTATCTGGTTTTGGAAGCAATTGAGAGGCTTGTCCGTGGATGGGATAGTGTGGGTTAGCGACAGCTCACTGTGAATTGTGGCCGCGCTTTAAAATGCCTCTTCCTCTTCTACAAGGTTGAGTTGTTGCCTCGAGAGGGCATCTGCAACGAGGTTGTCTTAGCCAGGCATCTAATTAACCTTGGCACCACACTCGTCGATGCATTCTTTCCACCTTTTAATTTTCGTGTTCGGCTTAGAATCCGACACCGCGTAGGTCAGCGGTTGGTGGTCAGTATAGACAATTATGTCTTTGACCCAATGTAGGTAGTGACGAAGCTTTTTTAGTGCCCAAACTATGGCTAACAGCTCCCTTTCGTTGGTAGCGTAGTTAACCTCTCTGCCCTTTAAGGTTCTAGAGATCATAGTAATGGATCGTCCCTTTTGGGAAAGCACTGCGCCAATGCCGTCAATGGCCTCAGAGGCCAATGGCTTCAGAGGCCAGGATGTTTCGAAGCTTTTCGAAGGCCAGCCGTTGTGGCTCGGTAAACTGTACCTGGATGTTTCTGGATCTGTATCTGCTGACATTTCCATGTTCCCCATTTAAGATGCTCGAAATGGGCTTAGCTATTGATGCAAAATCTTTGATAAAGCACCTATAGTAGCTAGCCAAGCCCATGAATGACCTTTCTTCAAAAACGTTTTTAGGCTCCGAGAATTCCTTGATCTGTTGATCCTTGATCCTTGACCGGACCTTTACTGGGTCTGTTCTAGTCCCTTCGCTGGTAACTATAAACCCCAAAAAATTATAGCTTTTTTTGAAGAAGACCGATTTCTGCGCCTACACTCTCATGTTGGCGTCGTGCAGGCTCCTTTGCACCCAGTCTACGTGCCGAATGTGGGTGTTTTTGTCCTCTGAGAAGACGATAACATCATCGACATAGACATAGAAAAATTTGCCAATCTATTCTCGCAGTATGTCGTCGATGGTTCTTTGGAAGATGCTGGCAGCATTCCTCAACCCGAATGGCAGTCGGCGAAACTCGTATTTTCCCCCCTTTTACGGAAAAGGAAGTTTTTTCACGGTCACTTTCCGCCAGTGTAATTTGGTGGTAGCCAGACTTCAAATCGAGCGTTGTGAAGTACTTGCCTAAATTCCCTAGTATCATAGAGATAATTGGCATGGGGTAGCGATCCGGTATTGTCCTCTCATTTAACTTTCGAAAGTCTAATATCAGCCGCATCTTACGGTTGCCAGACTCCTCGGTGCCCTTTTTGTCTACTACCCATATTGGGTTATTGTAGGGGGATCTCGACTTCTGGATTATGCCATTTTTTAGGAGGTCTTGACTTTCGCCATTGACGAAATCGGCTGCCCCCATTAGGGTACCCCTCGGGTAGGGTCTGGCATAAATGGGCTCCTCATCAACTCTTCTAATGGTGGCAACCACTGAAGTGTTGTAAGGTAATGCCTCATTTGGGTTCGCGAAGGCATTTTTCCTGTCGCTTAGCATTTTTGAAAATGCTTTTCTGACTGAAGGTGGTGCACTGGAGCAGTCCACTTCAGTAAAATTTACGTTGGGGCATGCTTGGAATTCTAGCTTTTCTATTTCGGAACCCCATTTGAGGAGTCCGGAAGCTAGGCAAAGCGATGTGCCTTGTACTGCTTGGTGTAGTACGAATTTTTGCCAGTGTTTATCTGGGCATTCGCCGGCGCCTGACGGTGTTCTTGTGCTTTTGGATAATATTTTTTATCCTTGTCCTCCTGGCAAACGAAGCCGCGAAGGAGTACCTTTCGTGGTTAGTTTCTATTTATTGTGACAAAGCGAGGACTGACGGCATATCTTTCGGCTTTGCCGAAAAGAGGACATCCGTAAGGCTACGCTTAAGACCCGAGATAAATCGCGTCGAAATTCAGCACAGTGCCAAACGAGGATAGCACGGCATCGGCAGGGCCTCTTATTTTACTCCTAATAATTATGACGGCCTGATAAATGCGAGTGCTATTTACATAGTTCCTAAAAATATATTATGCGGCCACCGCCGCTTGCCGCCAGGAAACGTATGCTTCCTGCGCTCCCGTAAATTCGGGCAGGCACTTGACGGCATCTAGGGTCTCGTCACATTTGACGTTGTCAATGGGTTCATATGTTTCTATGGGTTCATATGTTTTGATTTTCGGAGATTACGCTTGCGCGGGAGCGGACCCCAAAAAAAAAAAACAAATTCATGCTCGAATTGCATGCCCACAGAGGTGATTGGTACGGTGTGGGGGCTCGCGAGGGCTGAGCCGTCGTTTTAGTTATGTGTGCGGGCTCGTCGAACTGCACTATTGCTTTGCCAAGTAGTGGCAAGGTGAGGGGTACGCGAGGGCTGAGCCTCCGCTATGACACAAAGAGAAAAATAAAAATAACAAAGTGCCACACACTGCATGCGCTGCCGTACCGTATTCCCAACAATGGAGTGTGGAAACAAAACGGAAAAGGAAAATAAATAACCAAGACTGCGCAGCTAAATCCAAGAATTTTTGTGTAACAAAAGAGACTTATTAAAGCTAATTATTTTTGATTGGAAATTAAATTCTGAGTTAGTGACTTTTTTGTCTTGATTAAGAATTTTCCATTCTGCAACTTTTGCGTTGTTGTACTCGCCAAGGCATGCAGGTCGTCACCTCGTGGACTTCCGTCCACAGTGATAAAAATGTTTATTTATTTATTCATACAGAAAAAAGAAATGCAAATAATATAGGGAGGTAAATATCCCAAAAATGGGTTATATAAAAAATTTGTATAAAATTTGTATTGTTTATAAAAAAATTTGTATAAAAATACAATGCTAAACCGTCAGCCAATTAATGGAAATTAATTAATGTAAAAAAATGTTAAAGGGGCTGCAGTTTTTTAGCTGTCAGTTTAACACAATTTCACTACTTTTTTTATTTTTTATTTAACATAAAACCAATGCAGACTTGAAGAAATTATGGGTGAAAGTGCTCACTTACATGATTTTACGATGGGCGTCAATTAATTAAATTAATGGGTTGGTATAGTTGTATGTCCGTTGCTGGAGAGGATGTCTTCAGTAGAGGATGATATAACATCCCTGCGGTTGCCTAGGGTTCTTCCTTCTGACAGGAGGTTTTGTTGGGATTTACTAACTCCGTTGTTACCGCCCTTGAGGCTTAGTAACCACTTTTACAAGTGAATTGAATCTTACGGCTTGTGCCGGAGTTTTGGTAAAGGAGTTCTTTATTGTGTGAGTTTCAAGTACAAACTGAAACTTAAAGCTAACAAAAATGTATTTCATAGCGGCCACGCAAATATGCAGTGTTCGCCGGCTATGCACGAGCATCCGGCCAGACTCTTAAGTAATCGGACATTGCCGTTGCGCGGTTAACTTCAGTTAACTTATAAATCACCAATATTTGTTCTTGCTATAATTTTCTTTGCTTGTTTAAAATTATGAGATTTGTTAAGTTTATATTAACAGAGTTAATATAACTTCCATACACCAGCCAAATTGTCCAAATAGTAAAAACACTTTGATTGTTATTTTAGTTAATTTATTTTACGTCTGCACGCGCTCGCTGTCGTTAAGGAAGTAAGTAAGCGTACGCATATGCATACAAAAAGAATACAAAAACGTTCAAAAAGCATAAAGGAGAAAGAACAATTAGAGAGAGAGAGATTTGGCTCTCCCTGAGATCAACATTGCTCTTCCCCTTCCCACACACACAATGTGTATGTGAATCAGTGTGACTTTTGGTTTTTCCAACACGCCACCTCAAAAATTACACTGATACAAATTAAGGATTAACAAAAAATAATAATTTTCAGACGAGTGCGTGCATATTCAAATTGTTGTTGTTTCTTTTCTTTTTCTTTTCTTGTCTGGGGTCTCTTTCTTTTCTGATCCAGCATTTGCTGCAAGGAATTGGGGAAACCCAGTAAAACCCAATCAGATCAATCAAAAAACATAAATTAACAAGATTCACTTCTTTATAAACAACAGTGGTTAGACTAAAAATTATTTTGGTTTGATTATTGTTAAATATATGTATATATATATATGCCAAGAGATCCAGTTTGTCTTGGTTAAAAGAAAACAAAATAACTTCATATAAAGGTTCAGGGTGCAAGTCCAGTAAGCCCCAGTTGGTTTCGCAGCGCAGTGAATCTAGCTGTTGGTAGCGGCTTCGTTAAAATATCAGCCAACTGGAAATCTGTGGAAATATACTTGACACAGATTAGTTTGTTTTCAATTTGTTCCCTGGTAAAATGATATTTAATATCTATGTGCTTAGTTCTCTTGTGGCAGGTAGGGTAATTGGCTATGCTAATACAACCTTGGTTGTCTTCAAAAATATCTATTGGGCCATTAGATTTTAATTTCATTTCATTCATTAATGACTTTAGCCATAATGCTTCTCTAACACCTTCAAATAAGGCCATATATTCAGCTTCGGTAGATGAAGCAGCAACTGATTTTTGTTTCATAGTATTCCAGGATATTGAACAATTTCCAAACATTTTAAATATATATCCTGTCGTACTTCTCCTATCAGTCTCGTTTCCAGCCCAATCTGAATCGACATATCCTATAAGGATATTATCTACTTTAGGACTCCTTTTGAACGATAACTTCAAGTCAACAGTTCCCTTTAGATATCTTAAAACTCGTTTAAGATATTGCCATAATTCTTTGTTATTATTATTAGTATACCGGCTTAAGATACTTATCGATGTACTCAAGTCCGGGCGTGTACACAACATTATGTACATTAAACAGCCAATTAAATTCCTACATGGTGCTTCACATGATTCTTCAGCTTGCAAGTCCTCATAATTTAGTTTGTTTGGAAGAGGGGTACTAACTGGGTTACAATCTTGCATATTGAATTTCTTTAAAACATTTTTAATATATGCAGATTGACTGAGACAAATTTGGTCATCTTTTCGATCAACTTTTATACCAAGGAAATGTCGTATTTCACATAAGTCAGTCATTTGAAATGTGCTTGAAAGAAAAGCTTTAAATTTAGACATGCTTTCGGAATTACTGGTAGCAATTACCACATCGTCAACATATAATAGTAAATATATATTTTTACTTATATTTCCCTTATTTAAAATATATATACATCGGTCTACCTCTAGATTCTGAAATCCAAAATTTTTAAGTGCATTTTCAAAAACCTCAAACCAGCATCTGGCAGCTTGCTTAAGGCCATAGATAGCTTTATTTAGTTTGCATACTTTATTTTCATCATACTGGTTTAAACCTTTTGGAACCTTCATGTAAATTTCTTCCTTTAAAGTTCCATTTAAAAAAGCTGTTTTTACATCCATATGATGGATCAGTAAATTATATTGATTAGAAAATGCTAAAAGAAATCTGAAACTAGAAATTCGTGCAACAGGTGCAAAGGTCTCATCATAATCCATCATATACTCTTGGGTGAAGCCCCTCGCTACTAGTCTTGCCTTATGTTTTAGTAAGTTACCATTTTCATCTTGCTTTAAACTAAAAACCCACTTGCAATCTACTATGTTTTTATTCATAGGCCTGTTCACTAAGCACCATGTTTTATTTAAAAAGTGCGAATTTAGTTCATCTTGAATGGCTTCCTCCCACAAGGCTCTGTCATCACGAAATTTAATTTCCTCATAAGTATTGGGAATATCACTTAAACATATTTGGGTATTCATAAGACATTTTTCTAAAAATCTATATGATAATTTTGGTTTATCTTTATTTCTCTCACTGCGTCTGACTTGTTGATTTTCATTTTCTTGTATATTATCACCAGTTTCAACTTCTGGATCGGTATTCTTGAGACAAGTGGAATTTTCATTTGAGTTTTCACCAAACTTTGAATCCATTGATTGATTCATTTCCTGTGATGGAAAATCTAACTCTTCATTCTCTTCAATTGGAGAATCATGACTTCTGCTAACATCATTATGTTTTACCACAGTCATTTTCATTTAAAGTCATCGATTTTATGCCTTTTTCGTCCACCACTACATCTCTAGCTATCATGAATTTTCTTGATTCCTCATTCCACAATTTATAGCCATTTGGTTCATACCCGACGAGTAAAGTCTTAATAGATTTCTCATCAAATTTTCGCTTACGCACTTTATTTAGTGCGTATACAGTTGATCCAAATACTTTCAAATATTTTAATATTGGCTTCTTTTTATGCCACATCTCATATGGTGTTTTTCTTATATTTTCCAAAGCTCTACTTGGGGACCTATTAACTAAATAAGTTGCTGTTAAAACGGCTTCACCCCAAAAACTTTTATTAAGTTTAGTACAGTTAATCATAGAGCGAGCTTTTTCGGTGATTGTTCTAATCATCCGTTCTGCAACACCATTTAATTGTGGGGTATGAGGAACCGTTAAATGATAGCTGATACCTTTTTCTACACAAAAATCACGCATTTCATTTGAGAGGTATTCCCTGCCATTATCAATATATAGATTTACCAATTTTAAGTTGAAATGAGCCTCACCTTTTGCCACAAAGTCTTTGAATACAAAAAACACGTCTGATTTATAAGTTATTAAGTATGTCACACAGTAATGTGTAAACTGATCAACAAAAACTACATAGTAGTTTTTATTATCAATAGTTGAGGGCGTAATTGGACCACAAACGTCAGAATGAACTACGAACAATGGGCGGTCAATATTTTCTTTGTTTTTAAATTTCTCAAATTTTAGCCTAGATTGCTTTCCGTTAATACACGCCTCACATATTTCATTTTTGTTTAGCTGTACGTTTTTTATAAGTTCAACATCTTCAAACAAGCTATTTCGTTTAATTTCTAAGAATTTTCCTACACTAATATGTCCTAACCTTTCATGCCACAAGCGATACTCTGCATCATTTAAACTTTTGGATGTATATACTTTACTATTTAAATAAAATTTCACAGTCGGTACATTATACTTACAAAAACCTTCAAATGCCAAGTTACCATCTTTGATTATTTTTATACCATCCGGATTAAATTGGACGGACATTCCAGCGTCTAGCATCTTCTTCACGGATAGTAAATTGTGCGGGATTTCCTTGCAATATAGCACATTTTTTAATGCAATGTTGTTTCCGGAATTGTTAAGACTAACTAGTCCTTTCGCAGTAGCATACACAAATTCTCCACGCTTTGCAATCTCAATCGCCACACTTGGGTTTACATTCTCGTACTCAGAAAATAAAGTTATGTCGTTTACTATGTGATCTGACGCCCCTGAATCTAATATGAAATCTACGCCATCTGTCTGTTCACTGGAATTAGCTAATTTCATCATAAAAGCAAAAACACAGTCCGGCTGCGCGGTTGCCATCTGAGTCTGTCTCTCTCTAACAGCTACGTTCGTCATGAATGCAAACGAGCGTTCTGGCTGCGTTGCTGTTGCCATCTGGGCTTGTGTCTCTCTGACATTACTTTGGACATGAATATTCTGGTTGCCCCCTGCCTGCCTTTTTAAGAAGAAACAGTCCTTTTTCATGTGGCCTAATTTGCCGCAATGAAAACACTTTAGCTTAGGGATTAACTTCTTCTGGAATTGTTTCTTCACAAATTTTGTTTTTTTGTTTTTGTATGTGCTATTCCTAGGCTCTCGATTGCCTATAGCCTGCAACACTTTTGCACTTGTGTCCTTACTAACTCCTTTTAATTTGATTTCATGATCAAGGAGCCGAGTCTTTACGAAAGCTAGTGTTAAACTTTGCTCAGAGAGAGTTTCTATCGCTGTTGTTACCCCATCATAGCTAGTTGGGAGTGTTAAAAGCAAATGAGACACTTTGTCCATTTCATCTATTTTGGCTCCCGCCGCAACTAACTCAGTAACCAAATCATCAAATAATCGAAAATGGTTAACTAGCGGAGAATCACCTTTCAATTTTAAAGCCAATAGTTGTTTGCGTAATGAAAGTTGAGATGCCAGGCTTTTACGCTCGTAAATATTATCTAAATTCTCAAAAATCTCCTTAGCCGAGTTCCCGTTGTTAGCAAACACTAAAAAAGAGTCACTCAAATATTCAATTATGAGACTCTTTGCATTTCTCTCTGCTCGCTTCACTTCGTCACTTCTATCACCACTTGGTATCTCGTCAATTACTTTTAGTAAATCGTTTTCCTCCAACAAAGCCCTGACTCTAAATTTCCATATGGAATATTTTTCCCCGTTAAAAGGTGTTATGTTTCTCTTTCCTTTTTCCATCATACGAGAATAACTGTTCTTCTGTTCGATTGTTATGCGCTTCTTAGAATTTTTTTGTTGCTAGTCTGCACTCACACTGAAAGCAAAAAAAAAATGTACGCCAACCTGGCGCGTCGTTATACATATGTATGTATATGTATATGTACGTTGTTCACTTTTATTTTTATATGTATATCACTTTTATTATTCGTTAACAATCAAAGTATTCCACTATAGCGCTTAGTTGCAAATTGTGACTGGGCCCATAACCTATGAGATTTGTTAAGTTTATATTAACAGAGTTAATATAACTTCCATACACCAGCCAAATTGTCCAAATAGTAAAAACACTTTGATTGTTATTTTAGTTAATTTATTTTACGTCTGCACGCGCTCGCTGTCGTTAAGGAAGTAAGTAAGCGTACGCATATGCATACAAAAAGAATACAAAAACGTTCAAAAAGCATAAAGGAGAAAGAACAATTAGAGAGAGAGAGATTTGGCTCTCCCTGAGATCAACATTGCTCTTCCCCTTCCCACACACACAATGTGTATGTGAATCAGTGTGACTTTTGGTTTTTCCAACAAAAATGTTGTAATATTGTTCCTTAGTTGGCCCGAAGAAGTAATGCTTGTTCTTTATTTGTGTGTTTGGGGCGGTTGGCCCTTATGATATTTATTGGCTCTTCAGGTCTGTATTAAAATTTCATTGCTAGCGGCTGCGCTGGCTATTAAAGCTCGGCAGCAATCACGCGCAACTGTATTTATATACTGGTTGAAGCGTGAGCGCAAGGGTGTGCATGCATGGCTCGCTTGTGTGCAATTGTCAAGTTTTGAGAATATGCTAACGATTGCACTACTGGCGATTTGGCCGGGGCATAATGCTTATGTAACAACACTGTAGTACAATATTGTTGTCGCCACAGTGGATGCTTGTTATAATGGCCCGTGCATACTGTATCTCCCTCCTTTTTAAAATTACATAATCAAATAAAGTTATTTCGAATGGACTTTATATCTATTATTTATATATATGCTTAGTGGAAAGTGTAATTATTGGAACGAAGTTTCTTATGGCGCCGTTTGAGTTTGGCTGAGGAGGGCTAGCCGAGAAAACCCGTATCGTAAGGTTAAACGGCCCTCCGTCTTCTTCTCCTTCTTAGAGTGAGAGGATATAACCATTTCTCCTCACTCTCTCTCTTTGTCTCTTATTATCTCTTATTTGAAGAAATGCGACAGATGATTTTGAAATTGTAATTCATATCTTCAGTTTTCTTTGTCAATCTCAATTTTTCAATATTCAATAGGCAGTTTCAATTTTAAAATTCAATCAATTTTAATTTTCATTTAAGAGTTTCAATTTCAATTTTCAAAAATTTAATTTTCAATTTACACTTTGAATTTTCAATTTAAATTTGCAAATTCAATTAAAAAACAAGAAAGAAAAGCTAACTTCGGGCGGAGCCGAAGTTGATATACCCTTGCAGTTCAGTCGCAGTTCGCTAGGTGGCGCCACGCATCTTATATTATTAGATATATAGCGGATCGTAAATAGTCGGCCGATCCTTATGAAAATTGGCAGATCAGATTATTTTTCCCAAAATAGAATCTGTACCAAATCCCATCTCTAAAAACACAACATTTTCTGCGCCTCACGACATCGACAGCCTCATCCGCAGGCTACGCTTTTGTTATTATACCCTTGCAGAGGGTATTATAATTTTGGTCAAAAGTGTGCAACGCAGTGAAGGAGACATCTCCGACCCTATAAAGTATATATATTCTTGATCAGGATCACCTCCTGAGTTGATATGAGCATGTCCGTCTGTCCGTCTGTCTGTCTGTCGGTTTCTACGCAAACTAGTTTCTCAGTTTTGGAGCTATCGAGACTTGAAACTTTGCACACACCCTTCTTTCCTTTGCAGGTAGTATATAAGTCGGAACGGCCGGGATCGGTCGACTATATCCTATAGCTGCCATATAACTGATTGATCGGAAATGCCATAACTTTGGTGTTTTTTAAGTTAGAGGGTTGGGACTTTCCACACATGTTATATTTGACCAACATATCTTATGTACAAAATTTCATAAGGATCGGCCGACTATATCCTATAGCTGTCATACAACGATCGGAATTGGCATAACTTTGGTGTTTTTTAAGTTAGAAAGATGAGACTTGGTACAGATTCTATTTTGGACAAAATAATCTGATTTGCCAAATTTCTTAAGGATCGGCCAACTATATACGATCCGCTATATATCTAATAATATAAGATGCGTGGCGCCACCTAGCGATATCACGAGGAAGAGTGTTGCACAGATAAGGCGGTTAATATAATCGATTTAAGATTGTTAGTAGAGCAAAGTGACAAGATGTGGTAAAGACCATTGTAATCCGAACATTATACCCTGAACGGATCGTGTTGGGCATATGTCGAACTACAATGGCTGAGGAGTAGAGGACGAAAGTTTCTGGTCCTTCTACTAGGAACGTTAAAATTTAAGCGTGTTAGTAAATGCTGGCTGTCAATATTTCCATAAATAAGATTGTATAGAAACATGACACCCAGCATCGTTCTACGGTTTGTTAATGATGGTAAGTTGATTAGTAAAAGTCTACTACGATAAGAGGGGAGGTAAAGATTTGCATCCCAATTAAGTCCCCTAAGCGCAAAAGTGAGGAAGTTTTTTTGTACAGATTCAATGTGATCTTGGTGTACTCCATATTGAGGACTCCAGACACACGATCTATACTCAAGAATCGGACGGACCAGTGATGTATATAACGTTTTAGCACACCCATAGCTTTATTAACCATGGTAGATATATGGTCGGTAAATTTAAGTCTCAAATCTAATAGGACACCTAGATCGTTAACCTGAGTTAATCGTTCTAAGGCGTTCCCATAGAGAAAGTGTATAGCCTGGTGAGGACTAGATCGGTAAAAAGACATGAGTTTACATTTCGATCCATTAAGCTTTAGATTATTTGCTAAACACCGATTTTGAAGATTATCCAAATCGGATTGAAGTCTAGACTGGGCGCTAGTGAATTTATACTGAAGGCATAGCTTAACATCATCAGCGTACATAAGTACAAGTGAATTAGTTAAGGCAAGGGGCGAGTCGTTAATAAACAGTATAAAAAGTAGGGGTCCAAGATGGCTTCCTTGGGGCACCCCCGATGTGACGCGGACTAAACGCGAGGTAACATCTTTAAAGAAAACACGTTGGGTTCTCCCTGATAAGTAGCTCGAAATCGACAGCCTCATCCGCAGCTAGCTACGCTTTTGTTATTACACCCTTGCAGAAGGTATTATAATTTTGGTCAAAAGTGTGCAACGCAGTGAAGGAGACATCTCCTTCCCTACAAAGTATATATATTCTTGATCAGGATCACCTCCTGAGTCCATATGAGCATGTCCGCTCATAAGTCGGAACGGCCGAGATCGGTCGACTATATCCTATAGCTGCCATATAACTGATTGATCGGAAATGCGATAACTTTGATGTTTTTTAAGTTAGAGGGTTGGGACTCCACACATGTTATGTTTGACCAAAATATCTTATGTACAAAATTTCATAAGGATCGGCCGATTATATCCTATAGCTTCATAGAACGATCGGAATTGGCAAAACTTTGGTGTTTTTTAAGTTAGAAAGATGGGACTTGGTAGATTCTATTTTGGACAAAATAATCTGATTTGCCAAATTTCATAAGGATCGGCCAACTATATACGATCCGCTATATATCTAATAATGCGTGGCGCCACTTAGCGGACTGCGACTCAACTGCAAGGGTATATAAGCTTCGGCTTCGTCCGAAGTTAGCTTACCTTTCTTGTTTTTCATTAGTTCTAAGCAAATATTTAGTGAATAAACGAACATTAAATTGGTGACCCCGACGCGATCACTATAAAGACGCGAGAACCGGTGCTTACAATGGCAAACAACGACACCACACAAGACGACGCCGACGTCTTTCACGATACCATTACTCGCGGTTCCGACGCAGTTATTAACCGCGTAGCGGTTAAAATTCCGCCCTTTTGGACCGAGCTCCCAGAATTATGGCTGTCGCAAATCGAAGCCCAATTCGTTCTGGCAGAAATACCTGCAGACGACACGAAATTCAACACGATCCTGGCGTCAATCGAAGCACCGTTACTGGCCCAAATTGCCGACGCCATCGTCAACCAACCAGCCACAGGCAAGAACGAAAACTTCAAGTCGTGCATATTGGAACACTTCTGCGAAAGCGAGCAGAAGAAAATCCAGAAGTTGATTTTGGAGACTGACCTTGGTGACAAGTGCCCCAAACAACTGCTCAACGAGTTAAACGCACTCCCCGCAAACAAAGTTGACGAAACTTTCTTAAAAGCACTGTGGCTGCAGCGCCTACCAACACAAGTGCAGGCACTCTTGCAAGCATCGGACGCCTGCCTAGCAGATTTAGCTAAGTTGGCAGACAAAGTCATGGAAGTCGGCGATTTTCATCATATACGCACCGTTGACGCCAAATCGGCGCCGCCCAGCAGCACCGTTTTCGACGAACGTCTAGACCGCATCGAGCAACAAATAAACGCGCTGTTCAAAAACCGTTACCGCAAGAACAGTTCATCCATCTCCTACCTTATCGAAAAAGGAATATGTCGCTCCTCAAAAAGTCACTGGTCCAGTCCATTACACCTGGTAAAGAAAGCAAACGGAGAGTGGCGACCATGCGGTGACTACCGAGCACTAAACAACGTAACAGTGCCGGATCGATACCCTATTCCGTACATACTGGATGTAACAAGCATCCTACACGGTAAAAAGATATTTTCAAAAATTGACCTGCAAAAAGCATATCACCAGATCCTTGTCGAACCCCTAGATATTCCCAAAACAGCAATATGATGCCTTTTGGGCTATTCGAATTCTTGTTCATGACATTCGGCTTACGCAACGCAGCGCAAACTTTTCAGCTTCACATAAACAACGTAATGCAGGATCTCTGATCGCTCTGATCGACATTCTGATCGCTTTAGAATCCGAGGAGCAGCACGAGACGCACCTCCGTACGACCCTTGACCGCCTTCGAAAGGCACATCTTACCGTGAACTTCGAGAAGTGCCAATTCGGTAAATCACAACTCACGTTCCTGGGATATGACATCAGCCAGCACGGTTTGAAACCATCCGAAGCCAAAGGGGAAGCCATCCGCACTAATCCAAGGCAATAAAAAGAACGACAAATCCCCGATGCTCTGGTCTACAGAAGCCAACCACGCATTCGACGCCTGCAAGAACGAGCTTGCAAACGCTACGTTTGTTGAACTACATGGCACCTAAATCGCAATTAACACTAACCACCGATGCCTCCAATGACGCCATTGGTGCCGTGTTACATCAGATTGTCAACGAGCAGACGCAACCATTGGGTTTCTTCTCCAAGAAATTCACACCGACGCAAAAGAAGAACAGCACCTACGATAGAGAACTGACTGCCATCTATCAGGCTATTTTGCACTTCAAGTTCGCATTGGAGGTCAGAAACTTTATAATTTTCACCGACCACAAGCCGCTGATGTACGCTTTCAATTAAAACAGCGTGTTGGGCCAAGCAGCCACCAAAAAGTGCATTTAAAATAATCATTGTTTATCGAGATTATTTTATCTCGTCGCGAAAAACGAATGGAAAAATCGGTGGCTGTAGAATTAAATTATATTGCGAAAAAAACGAACGAAAACAAAAATGCGTGCACTCTTCGACGTTATAAATTCGATTATATTCATACTAGCTGTCCCGGCAGACTTCGTACTGCCAGCTGTTGTTTTTTTTTGTTGCGTTCAGAATCTTCTTTTGTGACAAAATTTAAAATTTTTCAAACTTAAAAAAATTATCTGATACAGTAAGAACTGAAGATAGCTAAAATTAAGTTTCGCGGAGCTATCATTTTAATCATTTTCAATCCCAAAAATTAAAGAGTACCCTCTTATTTTATTCAACTTCATTTATTGAATAAAACCATGAAGTTTTATTATTATTTTCGATACATCATGTTGCTTACTTACAAAACATACTTTTCCTGAAAGACTGGCTATTTATAAGATTTAAATTTGATATTTACAGACACACACTGTTAAAATACATTCTGTCTAATCATCACTAATTTACCTCTGTCTCTGTCTCTGTCTCTGTCTCTGACAGAGACAGCCGATTTTCTATCCGTTTTTATTGATATATTAGAGATGATTTTCTAGCCGTAATAATTGATAAATTAGAGATAATTTTTAAGCGGTTTTTATCGCTAAATTAGCGATGATTTTCTAGCGGTTGTTATTGTCAACGTTACTACTACACTTGATGCATAAACAATAATGATGGCCGACAACTGTGTAGGGAGTGAGAAAGAAAGGGGACCGGCTTCGTTCTCATCCCTACTCCTTGCTGTTTACTGGGTTAGAAGTGACACCTGACATCTGGCGGTTCAGTCTGGTGGTATCAGTTTTCGACCGGAGAGGAAAAATGATTAAATTACTAAAATGGCTATTAAAAAATAAGGGTTGATCGTAGAAGGGTGAAAATTGAGGATTGTATGTATTTTTGTATGTTGTATCATAAAAAAAGAGAAATTAAAAATTTTGTCTAAAAAATAAAAATAAAAATTTAGGGGTGGACTACCCCTAACATTTAGGGGGATGAAAAATAGATGTTGGCCGATTCTCATAGATACCGGATTAAGCACAAAAAATTTCATCAAAATCGGTCAAGCCGTTTCGGAGGAGTATGGTAACGAAAACTGTGACACGAGAATTTTATATATTAGATTAACAAAACCTTAAGCCTAGCTTATCTAGTGCGGCGAAGCGGGGCGAATTCATGGGAGAGCGCAAGTGAAGCTCTCACTTGCGCTCCCGCTCCGCCCTAAACTAACTTATACTAGACTTCATAAAATTCTACTTATTATCTACATCTAATTATACACCGGCCCCGTTGAAGGCCTTCCTTAGGCTTCAACTATTGGCAGCCTTGCCAGCTTGTGGACTGCTCTCCGAAACAATGCTCCTCTACTCGTCCTGACGTCGGCGACCCTGACCCTTCCGTCCGCGCCGGCGTGAGTCTCGACGACCCTGGCGGTGATCCACTGCTGGGGCGGCTGGTCGTCCTCGGCGACCAGGACCAGATCGTCCTTCCTGGCGTCCTACGGCTCCCGCTGCCACTGCGACCGCGCCTGTAGGCCCAAGACGTACTCCCGGGACCAACGCTGCCAAAACATTTGCTTGATTGACGAGACAAGCCGCCATCGCCGCAAGCACGTTAGACCCTGCTGGTCCGGGGTCCGCGGTGCTGGTGGGGCGATGAGCGGCCCGCCTGTCAACAGGTGCCCGGGAGTCAGCGCCTCGCCGTCGCTTGGGTCCTGACTGAGGGCGCCCAGGGGCCTCAAGTTTAGGACGGTCTGCAGCTCCTCTGCGGTCAACTTCGCGCTGCCCACCGCTCGTAGGAGTAGGTTCTTTGCAGACTTCACACCTGCCTCCCATAGTCCGTCCATGTGCGGAGCCCGCGGCGGTATGAACGCAAATACGCATCCTTTTTTTGATGCATATTGCCGCAGCTCGTCCGCTTCGCTCTCGATCTGGTGCCGCAGTGCCGCGAAGTGGCGACTCGCTCCGACGAAGTTCGTCGCGTTGTCGCAGTGCACGGTCTGCGGACATCCTCGGCGCCCAACGAACCTTTGAAAAGCCAATAGAAAGGAATCAGTTGACAGATCGGAAACTACTTCTAAATGTACTGCTTTAGACGAAAAACAAACAAACAGGGCAATGTAGGACTTGTATGGTGGCCTACCACGAATTTTCAAGGTCGTCTTAATAGGGCCACAGAAATCCACGCCACATATGGAAAATGGGCGGAGAGCACGAACTCGATCTAAGGGTAAATTTCCCATGATTTGAGTCATCAGATGAGGCTTGCATTTAAAACAGCGTATGCATGACCGCACTATCTGACTGCAGACTTCCTGCGCGTTTACTATCCAAACGCGCTGTCGCAAGAGACTCACTAGTGCTCGTGGACCCACATGAAAATTCGACTCGTGCAAGTATCGGACGTAGCTCTGAACAAATTGAGAGCGCTTCGTCAACAATACTGGAAACTTGGCATCGTACGAAATAGGAGCATTAGCTAGTCGCCCCCCGACCCGCAACAACGAAAAGGTAAGCCCAGCCTGAGAGGTTTCATGGACAAACGGAGTTAGCTTCTGTAGGCTTGGGGTAACAACAAGATTTTTTCTAACATTTTTAATTTCCTCTTGATACTCGTGCTCTTGGACTATCTGGACAATTTTATTAAACGCGTCTCGATATTCGACAGGGGAAGGTACATTATCAGAAGGAATTACTAATTTTTTACATTTCTTTATAAAGCGGACCATGTAATCGAACACTCGCAGCAGTTTTAAGTGAGAGGAAAATCCTTCTATCACTTCCAACAAATATGAGGTAGAGACCATTGCAGTCAGTCCGACCGCACTCTTCTTTGCTTCCATCTGCAAAATCTCTGGTGACGGATCAAACCGAGGGCTCGTTGGCCACTTATCTTCCGGCTCCGTTAAAAACGATGGACCTGTGAACCAAATTGATTCTATCGTTTCCTTTACGTCTCCACCTCTTGACACAATATCTGCCGGGTTCTGTTTAGTTGGTACATGCCGCCACGTGCTATCCTCTGACCACTCTTGAATCTCAGCAACTCTATTTGATACGAACGTTGACAACGACGATGGATGGGAACGAATCCAATGATGACAAAATTCCGAATCTGACCAATATACACTTCGTTCGATCGGTGCTTTGATAAGAGGTTTTATTTTGCGACAGAGGTCCGCGAGAAGGTGAGCGGCACATAACTCAAGACGGGGGAGCGTCCTTGTCTTGAGCGGCGCTACTTTCGACTTTGCTGTCAACAATGAGACTTTACTACCTTCTGCAGATTTGCAACGGATATAGACGGATAGAGCCAAAGTTCCTGTAACAGGATCTTTCCTTTAATAAGGATCGGGCTTAATAAGCCAAGAGGGTCGAAAAGCTTTGACGTCACCGAAAGAATATTCCGCTTAGTCGCCCTTTGACCCATGACTGACATATCAATTTCGAATTTAAATACATCATCTTTAGGAACCCAAACGATTCCTAATGTTTTTGTCAGCTCTGAGTCCGAAAGTGTTATTGGCTTAACCGTGCTCTCGGATGCAGTAACTTCAGGCGAGTTTGAAAACCACTTGCTCAATTCAAACCCAGCGTTTTGAAGAACCTGAGTTACTTCAGATTTAATTGTCTTTAGCTCCTCCACGCAACCAGCACCCGTTAACATGTCGTCGACGTAAAAGTCAGACCCAATAACTTTAGCAGCTCGAGGGAATGTATTTTTCGCGGATTCACTCAACCTCTTCAAACACCTTATGGCCAGGAATGGGGCTGGTGCAGTGCCATACGTAACGGTGTTGAGCTTGCACAATTTCAAGGACTCAGACGGGTCTTTTCTCCACACTATCAACTGGTATCGTCGATCTGCTTCATTTACCATCACTTGACGATACATCTTTTTTATGTCGGCTACCAGAGCGAATTTGTTTAGCCGAAATCTAAGAAGAGTTGAGTAAAGCTCTTCCTGAATTGTTGGACCCACCATCAACAACTCATTTAAACACTTTAGTGTGGATGTCTTGCAGGACGCATCGAAAACGACTCGAAGTTTGGTCGTTGTACTTTGCGGCCGCAAGACACACTGGTGGGGTATGACGTAGTGTGGAGAAGCAAGAACGTCATTGCTTGCAGGGGACATATGGCCTAGGGATTCGTATTCTTCCATAAATTCCAAATACATTTTCTTTAAGTTCGGATCTCGAGATAATCTTCTCTCGAGCGACAGGAATCGACGTTTGGCTATCTCGAATGAATTGCCCAAAACGCTTGGATCCGACTTAAATGGAAGTTTAACTTCAAATCGACCTGAAGGCAGAATTCTTGTAGTCTTCCGATAATGTTCCTCACATAGCTCTTGTTCTGACGACAACATCTTTTTAGAAGATGGAACTTCTTCCAACGACCAGAATTTTTTCAAGTTTTTGTCTATTGACTCTAATACTTCCTCTTGGCAATTCAGACTAGAGACTGGCTGTGGAGGAGTTGAGGAATTTGCCAGATATTTTCCCGATACTATCCACCCAAAGAGAGTTTTTTGAAGGATGGGATGGTTCGGACCTTGTTTTATTTGGCCAACGGACAACAGTTCGAAAAATGACTCAGCTCCAATTAGCATATCTATCCGCTGAGGTTTGTAAAAATATGGGTCTGCTAACGGCAAGTTCTTTGGTAGGGTCCAATCTTTCACGTTCACCGACTGGTCAGGGTGATAGCCTGAAATGGTTTTCAAAACCCAAAAGTCGAACGGAAACTCGCTACCATTGACTCTCGACTTCACCACGGTGTGTATCTTTTTCTTAACTTGTGAATTAGTTTGACCAATTCCAAGCAAGATGATGCAGGATTCCTCCCTACGGATCTGTAAGCGTTGAGCAAGATCTTCTGTAATAAAATTCATTTGTGACCCTGAGTCAAGTAATGCTCGGGCCAAGATGTGCTCACCATTTTTTGTGCGAACGCTTACGATCGACGTTGCTAACAAAACCCTTTCTACAGACGACGCATGCAAAGCATGTGAAGTAGAAGGGCCATCATTCGTTAACTCTGGAGGAGGATTTTGTGTGGGTGGTGGTAATGCTAAGCTATTTTCGGTCACTGTAAATCGGTGCAGAAGTTTATGGTGCGATCTTGAACAGATTTGGCACCTGGTCGATTTACAATTCGCTACCGTGTGACCTTTTCGCAGACAATTCAAACACAGGGAGGCTGACTTAACAAACTCAAACCTTTGCATTACAGCAAGGCGAGCGAACGGACTACACTGGGCCAAAAAATGGTTGTTCGCGTTACAATAACTGCAAGCTGGTTTGGCGTTGGTAGAAGAACAAGCCAACGAAGTTCTATTTAGTTGCTTGCCGAACCCAGTTCTTTCTTGTTTTGGTTTGCCAGTCTCTTCAGCGGACAGCA